>NC_090370.1:17237059-17509559 GCF_035084215.1 Heptranchias perlo
ACAGTTTTGAGATGAAACAATGGGCCTAAGATAACGATAGGAGCGGAACAATGGTGAGACAGCTATATGATTAACATTAAGCAAACTGGCCATCTGGAGTTGTGAAGAACTACCTCATTTCTGGGAGTCTTGGTGAATAATAAATCAATCAGGATTGTTTATAGAGATGAAAATGGTGTATAAAAGGAGGAACACTGTGCAGTAGTGAGTGGTAGAGTGACCATTCAGCAAAGTATGAAGACTGCCTAGACTACACACTTCTACCGAGAGGAGGAATAGGGAAATATTGTTTTGCTTCTCTGTAAATTACTGCTTAAATATCGAAATGTATTCGAACTCGCTTGTGTTTAAAATAAAATAACGAACTGTTGTACCAATTTTGGTGTCACCTCTGAATTCCTACTCAGGGTAGGTTGAAGAGGCTGCATCAGGTGCCTCATTGTGCTGTGTGATTAGACAAAGGAGGCAAAGATAAACGGGTGCCAGATAGGTGCAAAGTGGGGAAAATGATCGTTTTTAAAGATGCCAAATGCGTGATATCACCCAAACTATAGAATGACGGATCAGAGAGGCAGGGCTTGTGGTGCATTCAGAGGCCCTTACAGCCTTCCAAAAACTCATCTGGGATCCTGTCTAGAACTACCACAAGCGAGTAACTGAGCAGCAATGTTACCCAATGTACAGTACAGAGATAGGCCATTCGGCCCAACAGGTCTGTCCGTGTTTATGCTCCACACGAGCCTCATCTAACCCTATCAGCATATCCTTTATCCCGTGAGTTTATCTAGCTTTGCCTTCAATACACCATGGCCTGAGAATTCAGTCTTTAGAAACGCATGTTTTTAAGCCTGCAAGCAAAAAAAAAATGCAGTCTCTTTAAACGAAAGTCTAGGCTGAAAGGGATTAACTTCACCCCTCGCTCTACGTTGGATAGTTTCTCTCTTCCTAATGTCCATTCCCTGCCTCCCTTTCGGCATCTCCCTCCCCCCCCCATTGTATCCATCCTCAGTCAGGCTGCCCCATGTTTAATATTTCCATGGTTCCGGGAGGTGACGCTCTTCCCTGGATGTTGTGAGTGATTCCAGATCCACCTCAAGGCAGGTTTAGTCCCAAGAGTAGCGGCTCGACCCTTTGCCCCTCCCCTCCAGGCGAGTGTCGGTCTGCATTGACATTAGGATTAAGAATGCTGCTGCTCCGTTTTTTTTAAATATAAAAAGTGGTCCCATCTAGAAATTTCTAAAATATAACCCAAAGCACGACTTTTCCGTTCATGATGTGGAGGCAAAACATAAGAGAAACTAAGCAGTGGGAACTTATCGTGCAAACCGGGGACACCCAGTTGATTCAACTCCGGGCTGAGAAAGAAATTCTCAGTAACAATAAAACTCAATATTAAAGAAACTCTGTCAACTGCATCACTGCCTTGTACGGGGGTTGGAATAAAGGGACTGCCCTCCTCACCCCTCCCTATGGAAGTGTGGTCAGAGGTTCATATCACAGCACAGCAAAACTCAACAGGGGACGTGACAGGAAGATAGAAAAGGCGGAGGTGGATACCCCACCGTGATTTTTAAAATTCCCGACCCCCGTTTTTTTCTTAAACCAGTTTTACAAACTACAGCAAACGATGTCCCATTAATCCAGCCGAATCCACTCACAGCTCATAACTGTTTCCATCTGAAATCCTGAATTTGAATCCGCGGGTGATTAGGAGAGGGGCCTTACTTCTGCATTGTTTTTAAACTTACTTTAATATGCTCACAATGTACCTTCTACCAATGATTAACGTTTACAAATAATATTTTTCAGCAACATTCTTGCAAAGCAACAATTATTGTGTAATTAAAAGTAGAAATGCATCTGCGAAATTACTAAAACAGTACCGGTTTTACTCAGTCTCTTTCGCTCCTGGTTAGATGCCATTCTGGAGGGTAGACTTGTGTCTGCAAGTTAGCGGGGATTTAAAAACCCACAACTTTGCATTCTCTGCTGCCCGGAGACACTGGAACTGCCCGTGTCAGTTACACCCGCGTCAATTACAGTCCCGCCTCCATCCAGCTCTCTCCCAATCAATGCCACCAGCACACATCCCCTCGACCACCAGCAAATCCGCTCTAAAATTAACTCATCAAGGACATAGTTTTAAAAAACAACTGCGAATCTGAACCAAAAACAGTGAATGTTGACAATACTCCGCAGGCCGAAGAGAATAGATTTCCGCACCCGGTGGGAACGGCAGGGACTGGAGTGTATAATGGACAGGGACAGTAGTATTGTTATTTCATTCATATGATTTGGTTGTTTATTGTTTGTGCCACACACAAAAAAAAATTGGGGTTCATAACACTGGGGCAACCCAGTATTTTCCATGGGTTCATTCAACAGGGGAACATTTAAGGTGGGACCCCCGATCAGAAGCAATGAGATCCAATTGAACAGATCTGAACAGAAAGTAAATCCGCCAAGTGTAGCTTCCAAAGGATGGAAGTCACTCATTTTGGTTTTAAAAATAAATGTGACCTATTTCGATGTGCATCACTCTTTTTAAAAAATAAATGAACACAGCTCCATATATTAAAATAGGTTCCAGATCGACATCAGTCTTATTGACCATTTCATTTCCCCTCCCTCCACTCCTGAAGAGACTGGCGACAGCAGGCTCGAGGGGCTGAATGGCCGACTCCTGTTCCTATGCTCAGGTACGGGGCACTAGTGCACAAAAGGCAACAGCCTGCCAGTGCCTCACCCAAGTGCCTATTCTTCATGTTTGAGCCCAGACAGTCAGTGCTGGCAGGGTATTCAACTGTGGAGGGCATCACATCCAATCTGCTCCGCTCTCCAGCAGCACTCATGACATAGCGATTGTGGAACCCTGCCGAATCTTATCCTCTCTTGCCCATGACATGCTAGGGTCAATTGCAATGCCCCTACTGCTGCCTCGGTTGACTCTTGCAGAGCAGGAGTCAAACCTGGGACCTTCTGGTCTGTATCTGTTCAGTACCGCCTGTGTGGTTAATTTATTAGCTGAGCTAGAAGATCTTTTTTTACTGATGATTAACATCATAGCAGTTCCCCAACATTGATAGGTTTGCTGATAATGTAAGCCAATCCTCCCCCTCCCCCAAAACTGACCAACTGTGAGTGAAATCTAGATGTGTTGTATTCATAGAATTACATAGACTGTACAACACAGAAACAGGCCATTTGGTCCAACTGGTCTATGCCGGTGTTTATGCTCCACAAGAGCTTCCTCCCACCCTATCAGCATATCCTTCAGTCTTTATTTATAAAACAGAGCAGAGATTTTCCTCATTGCTGGGCTCTGACTTGTCCTGAAACAGTCACTGGCGTGGGGAACCCTTCACATCTGCCCAACTTACCATTCGGAATGTGAGTACGAGCAGTTCAGTTAACGTGGACTGTGAGCCTAGCACTAGAGGACAAGTGGAAAATTAACCAGCCTCAAGCAAGACTTAAGAATGGAAGGGATTTTTTTTTTCTTTGGCAGATGATTTGTGGAACAGATTGCCAGATAGAGCCGTTGACACTGGCACCTTCAGAGAAGAGCTGGCTAGGTGTCTGGTTAGGAGCAGGACCGAGGGTTGAAAGAAAAAGTATAAATGGAGACGATCAAATGCTGGGTGGAATGTGATGCTGGAATGATGGAAATGTTTGGTCAAGGTATGGAACTGGTTTCAGATGTGTAATATAGGTTGTATATGATGGGGTAGTTATACTGCACAGGATGACAAAAAGGAAAATGGCAAAGACTGGAAATCTGCAGCATCTGAAGAGAAAAGTCAAAGGCTCCCACCCAAACTCTCTCCAATGCTGCTGGACCTGCTGTCCATTTCCAGCATTTTCCATACAATCTAATCCCACTCTCCCACTCACTCCCCGTACCCTTTAATATCCCACCCAGTCTAATCCCACTCTCACCCTCACTCCCCATACCCTTTAATATCCCACCCAGTCTAATCCCACTCTCCTCCCCACTCCCCGTACCCTTTAATATCCCACCCAGTCTAATCCCACTCTCCTCCCCACTCCCCGTACCCTTTAATATCCCACCCAGTCTAATCCCCCTCTCACCCTCACTCCCCGTACCCTTTAATATCCCACCCAGTCTAATCCCCCTCTCACCCTCACTCCCCGTACCCTTTAATATCCCACCCAGTCTAATCCCACTCTCCCCCTCACTCCCCGCACCCTTTAATATCCCACGCAGTCCAATCCTACTCTCACCCTCACTCCCCATACCCTTTAATATCCCACCCAGTCTAATCCCACTCTCCTGCTCACTCCCCGTACCCTTTAGTATCCCACCTAGTCTAATCCCACTCTCCCCCTCACTCCCCGTACCCTTTAATATCCCACCTAGTCTAATCCCACTCTCCTGCTCACTCCCCGTACCCTTTAGTATCCCACCTAGTCTAATCCCACTCTCCCCCTCACTCCCCGTACCCTTTAATATCCCACCCAGTCTAATCCCACTCTCCCCTCACTCCCCATACCCTTTAGTATCCCACCCAGTCTAATCTCACTCTCCCCCTCACTCCCCGTACCCTTTAATATCCCACCTAGTCTAATCCCACTCTCCCCCTCACTCCCTGTACCCTTTAATATGCCACCTAGTCTAATCCCACTCTCCCCCTCACTCCCCGTACCCTTTAATATTCCCCCCAGTCTAATCCCACTCACCTGCTCACTCCCCGTACCCTTTAATATTCCACCTACTATAATCCCACTCTCCTGCTCATTCCCCATATCCTTTAATATTCCTGTTTCTCAAGCAAATATCTAATTCCCTTATGATAATTGACAGGCTCTGTTTGGGAAGACTACTGCCCCTGGTATTCCCTGGCAGTTTTCCATCCAAATCGTCTGAGATCTTAGCAGTAATGTGGCCCTCGGCTTCTCCAATAATATATTTCTCTTGATAGCTTGTATTGGTGATGCCTGCACTCTATTCTTCACATTGTCCCTCATTTCTTTGTCCCAGTCTCCTGTCTTCAAACCCTTTCCACACCAGCTTTCATTTTTGATCATATCTTGTAATCTTTCCTAATGCTGCTAAGTTGGCCCTTCGAATCTTGCCATATTAACCAACACATCTGTCCCTGTATTGCACTGTAGGAGATTCTTTGTTCGGCCATGTTTGCAA
Source organism: Heptranchias perlo (assembly GCF_035084215.1). Lineage (NCBI taxonomy): Eukaryota > Metazoa > Chordata > Chondrichthyes > Hexanchiformes > Hexanchidae > Heptranchias > Heptranchias perlo. Next base: position 17,242,224 of record NC_090370.1, read on the forward strand.
CACCATTTTCCCCTCAATAGTAACGCAAGACTCATCAGTCTGAAAAATTTATACTTGGTAATCTTCCTCAGATTTCTATTTTGTGGTCTATTTCATGTCTTACCCGACACCATTTTCTCCTGCATTGTTGATTTGCTCCAGAATGCAGAAAGACCTGGGTACATCCCAGACCATGTGTACTAATTCTATCTCTCCTTCTCCACAGGTCCAGGTTTGGCCTTTCCATTCTTCTTGGGAGCACCCATATGCTTCTCCAATGTAGCAGTGGAGGGTATCATGACCTTCTGTGCTTGCAACGTCATTTTTCCCTTCAACTGCAATTCAAGATTCATAATCTGGATCTACATTTGAGAGAGTCATGCTACACAATTCCTTTCCCCTGATCTCTCCATTCTGTTACCTCCTTCCAGACTTGGGGGACTGTGGACATCCATGTAACATACTGTATCTGCAAACCTTGCTGTTTGCTCCTCACATTCCTACATGGATCTCCTTTGACTGTGTGTGCAAAATTGAAACAGTCATGTTATGTGTCATTTCCTAAGTTTCCTTTCAATCATCTGTGATGATTATAAAACCCAACAGTTTTCATCTTGCTTCATGATGATCTCATCTATTCTGTAGAACCTTAACTAGTGTTTGAAAATCAACACTGAAGAAAGAAATGGGCCTGTAGCGAGCGAATCTCACGGGTACCGGTGTGGTCTGGGGCCACCAGTTGATTCGATCTGGAGGAAACCTTCTTCACCTCCTGGGCCCTGAAGTAAGGACATGAGAAAGCTTTAATAATCTCTTAATTGATTGATCCATTAGATTATCTAATGCTAGCGACCACCCCCCACCCCCGACCCCATAGGCAAAAGGGAAGTATTTTAAAGGAAAAAATGGATACATTTTCCTCCCTCCACCAGTCCAGGTTTCCCAGTGCTATTCACCATCCCAGGGTCAAAGGACAGGCCTGCCTTCAGCTCTCTGCCAATGTTGCCTTATAACCAAATGCTGACGGTGTGGCTTCATGCTTGTGGCTCCACATGTGGTCAATCACTGAATTTGTTGTGCTATCAGGAGGTAGCACCAAGCCAAGCTGCTTCCATATAGGGCAGGGGAAATAAATCAGAGGGTGAGTCACCAAGGGTAAAACTGTGGCGGGTGGAGTTCAATGTGGGGAAGTGTGAGGTCACCCATTTTAGATCCAAGAAAGACCAATCAGAACATTTTCATAATGGGGCGAGATTAGGAACTGTGGAGGACCAGAGGGATTTCGGTGTCCCAGGTACACAAATCACTAAAAGCTAGTAAACAGGTACAAAACATAATTAAAAAGGCTAATGGAATGTTGGCCTTTATCTCAAGGGGGCTGGAATACAAAAGTGAGGAAGTGATGCTTCAGTTGTACAGAGCCTTGGTCAGACCCCATCTGGAGTACTGCGTTCAGTTCTGGGCACCGCACCTCAGGAAGGATATACCAGCCTTGGAGGAAGTGCAGCGCAGATTCACCAGAATGATACCAGGGCTTAAAGGGTTAAATTATGAGGACATGGTGCATAAACTTGGCTTGTATTCCCTTGAGTATAGGAGATTGAGGGGTGATCTGATCGAGGTGTTTAAAATGTTCCGATAGAGTAGATACGGAGAAATTATTTCCTCTGATGGGGGAATCAAGAACGAGGGGACATAATCTTAAAATTAAGGCTAGGAGAGGAATCAGGAAGCACTTTTTCACACAAAGTGTAGTGGAAATCTGGAATTCTCCCCCCCCCCCCCCCCCCACCACCCCCGCAAAAGGGCTGTGGATGCTGGGGGACAATTGGAGTTTCAAGACTGAAATTGCTAGATTTTTGTTAGGTAAGGGTATCAAAGGATATGGAGCTAAGGAGGATAAATGGAGTTGAGGTACAGATCAACCATGATCTAATTGAATGGCAGAGCAGGCTCAAGGAGCTGAATGACCTCCTCCTGTTCCTATGTTCCTATGAAATTGGACATGAATTTCGATTTGAGGTTAGGATCAGATCAGCCATGATCTTATTGAATGGCGGAGCAGGCTCGAGGGGCCGATTGGCCGACTCCTGCTCCTATTTCTTATGTTCTTAAATAATGTTTTAATGTCGGTCTTAGATACTTTAAACCAAACAAGGGGGTGGGGAGGGGGAACTGTTCGGAAGGAGTTAATCAGACTGCCTTGAAGTCTACTAATGTGACATCCAGTACTGGATGAGCAAAGATTTCCTCCAACTAAATATTGGGAATACCGAAGCCATTGTCTCCGGTCCCCGCCACAAACTCCATTCCCTAGCCACCGACTCCATCCCCCTCCCTGGCCACTGTCTGAGGCTGAACCAGACCATCCGCAACCCTGGCGTCCTATTTGACCCTGGGATGAGCTTCTGACCACATCTCCTCTCCATCACCAAGACCGCCTACTTCCACCTCTGTAACATCGCCCGTCTCCACCCCTGCCTCAGCTCATCTGCTGCTGAATCTCTCATCCATGCCTTTGTTACTTCCAGACTGGACTATTCCAATGCTCTCCTGGATGGCCTCCCATCTTCCACCCTCCATAAACTTCAGCTCATCCAAAACTCTGCTGCCCGTATCCTAACTCGCACCAAGTCCCATTCACCCATCACTCCTGTGCTCGCTGACCTACATTGGCTCCCGGTCTGGGAACGCCTTGATTTTAAAATCCTCAACCTTGTTTTCAAATCCCTCCATGGCTTCGCCCCTCCCTATCTCTGTAACCTCCTCCAGCCCTACAACCCTCCGAGATCTCTGCGCTCCTCCAATTCTGGCCTCTTGTGCATCCCCGATTTCCATCGCTGCACCATTGGCGGCCGTGCCTTCAGCTGCCTAGGCCCTAAGCTCTGGAATTCCCCTCCTAAACCTCTCTACCTCTCTCTCCTCCTTTAAGACGCTCCTTAAAACCTACCTCTTTGACCAAGCTTTTGGTCATCTGTCCTAATATCTCCTTAAGTGGCTCAATGTCAAATTTTGTTTGATAATCGCTCCTGTGAAGCACCTTGGGACATTTTACTACGTCAAAGGCGCTATATAAATGCAAGTTGTTGTTGTTGATACCGCTATTGATTTATATTTATATGATGGTAATAATAACCTTTAGCCTTTTCTTGTTAAGCAGGATAGTAAAAATCAATTTTAAAGTCGTGATCACTGAAGTGTTGAACCCAGGCTGACCCTACAGCAATGGTCAGTTGCAGGATGAAGTAATCACCTGAGTAATGAGGCAACTTAATTAAAGATGTGCCATTGCATACTAGTTCCTAAGGAGCTGTAATCAGTGATGATACATTTCAGGGAAAACAGTTAGCCCCATAGAAGGAAAACATCTGGGCATATATCATCCTTTTAATTGGGGTTTCTGTAGAGTCAGCAGATTGGTACCGAATGATACTGAATCAACTACCATTTACAGTTAAAGGTTTTACTTGGTAGTATAGCAATTATATGTAACAAGAGAACAACTACTGATAAGATAACAAAGTAAAGGAGTTTATACCAATCTCGTTAGCCCAGTGGAAAAAGAGCTCACTAAGCATGGAAACTAGTTTATTAACTTATTGATAAGGGACAAGTTCAATTAAAATTCTCCTTATATGAAGTTTATTTTGTACAATAATGTAATGCAGAAAAGTGTGGATTGTATCATAGAGGGGGTGAGAGTAATGTACAAAAAGTGTCTGTTTGAACAGATCTCTCGGATTCGAAAAACGTCTGATCAACCTGTATACCCAGCTCTGAACTGTAGCGTGTTTGAGTCCCCAACCTAGCCATGACCTGGTGTGATTGTGAATACTATCTGTTAAATGTATGCTAAACACTATTGCATGTATTGCATGCTTAATAAACTATGAATGATGGCCTCAATGTCTCAGAACCTTACTTATTTGAGGAGCAAATAGAACATCTAATCATAAATAAAAATCGGTGCCCAAACCTGAACACAGTACTCCCAGATAGGGTCTGACCAAGGCTCTGTACAACTGAAAACTGTAAACAATTTTACAACTCCAAGTTATAGTCCAACAAATTTATTTTAAATTCCACAAGCTTTCGGAGGCTTCCTCCTTCGTCAGGTGAACGGTATGGAAATGACATTTTCGAATCCTTCGCATTTTAAAATCACAGAACAATGCCTGGTGATTACTGCCCGTTGCCAAGGCAATCACAGTGAGCAGACAGAAAGGTGTCACCTAAAAGGCCACCGAATATACAAACCCCCAAAAAAAGAGAGAGAGAGAAGGAAGACAGTCAATGACCTGTTATATTAAAAACAGATAACATTTGTTCGCTGGTGGGGTTACATGTAGTGTGACATGAACCCAAGATCCCGGTTGAGGCCATCCTCATGGGTGCGGAACTTGGCTATCAATGTCCACTGTACAACTGAAGCATAACTTCCTCACTTTTGTATCACAATCCCCTTGAGATAAAAGCCAACATTCCATTAGCCTTTTTGATTACATTTTGTACATGTCCATTAGCTTTTTGGTATTCATGTACATGGACACCTAAATCCCTTTGCTCCTCCACAGTTCCTAGCTTCTTACCATTGAAAAATATTCCGATTTGACTTTCTCAGCTCCAAAGTGGATGACCTCACAATTCCCCACATTGAACTCCATCCGCCACAGTTTTACCCACTCACTTAATCTATCAATGTCCCATTGCAACTTTCTGCTCCCAACCACACAACTTACTGTGCCTCCTAACTTAGTGTCATCTGAAAACTTGAATATACAACTCTCTATTCCTTCATCCAAGTCATTAATATATAGGGTGAAAAGCTGAGGCCCCACAGCATATCCCTGGGGAACATCACTTGTCACATCCCATCAAAGAGAGAACATTCCCATTATCCCTACTCTCTGTCTCCTACCTCCCAACCAATTACCGACCCAAGTCACAAGGTTACCTCCAATTCCATGGACTCTCATTTTGCTATTGGGCATTCTGTGATTGGTTAGATATGAAGATGCACACACACAAAAACGGGACATTGGCAGACGTACTGGAAACCTAAAAAAAAAGACATAAATATTCAGGAACTTACAACCGGTTGCATTAAAATGTTATCAATAAGACCTGTAAACATACACGTTCAATTCAAAATAAAATTGACGGGTGTGATAATGCTAAGACTTGGGACTTTGACTCACCACTCGTAGATCTCCTATGGTGCTGCTCGTGGCTAGTCCATGAAGGAATTCTTGTTTTATACAAGAAACTTACGGACTTTGCGGGAACAACTTGAAATTATGCAGAAGCCTTACACCGAGTCTAAAGATTATGTTATAAAAGCTGCATTGTTATGTGGTGATGCAGTTGTCATTTACCGAATATTTAAACATGCTTTTCGCAGTTTAGCTTATTTTTAGGGCCTTTACCCAGAAAAGTGGCAGACGAATACAAGTGGACATGAAGACCTCAATTCATTTTTTATGATTTTATTTTTGTTATTTGATACAATGTGACAGTCACTAAAATAAATAATTAATTAACACCTTAATAAGCTTTACAACTTTTAAACTCACAAAAAATTGTGAAGATCAGATAAAAATAAACTCAGGTTTGTTTATGCAACGTGTATTGGAATATTTAGTGTGCCTCACAACAACTTGCATTTCTAACGTATAAAAACATCCCAAGGCTCTTCACAGGGGCATAAGGGGAAAAAAATGACAGTCTGGGGTAGGCCTTGACTTTGTGCGATTGTGTAAAACGGGTGATAGCAAGACAGCAGCCTGTTTTACATCTCTTCTGATTTTTATTTCTATTGACTTCACCGGGAATAAGAATGGGGAGAGATGTCAATTCACTATTACCCTTCTACACTATCAGACAAAGTCAAGATCTACCCCACTGTGTGTAATTACACTCATTACTGAATGTAAGGAATCTTACAACACCAGGTTATAGTCCAACAGTTTTATTTGAAAATCACAAGCTTTCGGAGATTATCTCCTTCGTCAGGTGAGGAGGAGGAGGAGAAAGAGAAAGGACGAAGGAGGTAAGCTCTGAAAGCTTGTGATTTTCAAATAAAACTGTTGGACTATAACCTGGTGTTGTAAGATTCCTTACATTTGTCCACCCCAGTCCATCACCACATCATCACTCATTACTGAACACAGGGATGGTTTTGTTTTGCTGTTATAGCTCATAAACACTATCCGTTTGATATTTTTGTGTGTTAAATGTCTACAGCATTCATTCAGAAAAATCCTTGACCCCCGTCCATCCCTCAATCCCTCGCTGCTCCTTACCTTTAATAAAAACCGTCTCCTGGCAACAGCGGCCCGCCGGCTGAACGCGTGCGAGGCGACGGGAGATCAAGGGAGCCAATGGGAAACACAGATCTTTTGTGAGCGACATGAGCCCCACCAATGGGGTGAGGAGGCGGCCGCACTCAGAAGGCGGGGCGGGACGGACTGAGTCCGGGCGGGAAACACGTTGCGGCGGGAAGGACGAACACGGTCACGGTGAGGGGGCGGTAAGGGACTGGTCTTTATCTTACAATTTACCACGTGTATCACATGCATTTAATATATTATCACATCCATTATCCGCGTTATATTTATCATATACACTACATGCATGATCCGTAACTTCCCTCACCCGTTCCCCTTTGCCCCACTTGCTCAGCCCCTGAATTCTCCCCACCTCCTTGCTCTGTTGTCATTCACCTCATACTTAATCTTAATCTATTGCTACTCACTACCACCCCCAGGTTGTCAAGAGATCAGATGCCTGCTCACCTTTAACCTGTTTCCTTTCTCCCTCCTATACTTTCTGATCTGATAGATTTTGTTTGCCGGCAGCATTAGAAAATCAAATTAGAATGAGGAAAGATACTTTTTAACTTTTCTGTGTTGAGGTCTTTCCATGCGTCTTTCTCCCAGACCCTCCCTTACCCCGATTTTGCGTTCAAACTCAGATGTTGCTTTCAAAATTCAACTTAAAAAAACATCAAATTAAAATGAGAAAAGGAACCCACGTGCTCATGCGCCCTATCAAATTGACGGGCAGGAAAAGACCAGCTGGTCCACCAAGCCTGCCCCACACCGTGATGGCGGTCCATCATGACTAAACACTTGTTCCCTCCAGCCACCCCCCACCCACTCCTCCTCACATCTGCAGCCGTGTTATAAGAACATAAGAAATAGGAGCAGGAATAGGCCATCCGGCCCCTCGAGCCTGCTCCGCCATTCAATAAGGTCATGGCTGATCTTAGACCTCAACACCATTTTCCTGCACCATCTCCATACCCCTTGATGCCTTTAATATCTAGAAATCTATCGATCTCTGTTTTGAATGTACTCAATGACTGAGCCTCCACAGCCCTCTGGGGTAGAGAATTCCAAAGATTCACCCCCACTCTGAGTGAAGAAATTTCTCCTCATCTCAGTCCTAAATGGCCTGGTTCTAGACTCCCCAGCCAGGGGAAACATCCTCCTTGCATCAACCCTGTTGAGCCCTGTAAGAATTTTGTATGTTTCAATGAGATCACCTCTCATTCTTCTAAACTCTAGAGAATACAGGCCTAGTCTACTCAATCTCTCCTCATACGACAATCCCGCCATCCCAGGAATCAGTCTTGTGAACCTTCGTTGCACTCCCTCCATGGCAAGTATATCCTTTCTTCGTTAAGGAGACCAAAACTGTACACAATACTCCAGGTGCAGTCTCACCAAGGCCCTATATAATCTCCTGGGAGAGGCAAAAACCAGAAAAAACACAGGGCCAATAAGGGAAAAAATACTCTGCAAGATTCCTCTCCGACCCCCTCAGGTAATCGAAACCATTCCAGGAGATCACACGGACCAAGTGTTAATTATAAAGACATTTACCTTCTATACGATGTGATCTCTGCCCCAGTCAGGTACTGGTCCAACTCCCTCTTGAAGGCAGAGAGTCAGCACCCACCACACCAGCCAGCAATGTATTCCAGAGGCTCACAATTCTCTGGGAAAACAAGAACCGCCTAACATCCAGTCTATTCCTACTCTTCCATAGTTTTAACTCTTGTCCCCTGGTCCTCCCCAATCTATCAATGGGGACACTATCCAGCCCTTTAATTATTTTATGGACCTCTATCAGGTCACCTCTAAATCTACGCTGCTCTGAAGTAAATGGACCAAGGTCCTTGAGCCTATCTGAGTAGCTGAGGTTCGTTCATGTTGCTCTCCTCTGGACCTTTTGGGTCACTATATCACCCACCAAGGCCTCTATATGACCCACCATGTGGGGGACCAAAACTGGGCCCAGTACTCTAGATGTGGTCTGACCAGTGATGTGTATAGTGTCAAAATGGTGTCCTTTGATTTATACTGACTGGTTCTATTAATACAACCCAATACCTTGTTAGCTTTAGCTACAGTTTCTCTGTATTGGTCATGAACCTTTAGTGATCTGTACACAATAACACCAAGATCTTTTTATCACTCAACCTCTTTCAGTATTATTCCCTGCAAATTGAACATGTATTCTGTGTTGGCCCTACCAACATGCATGACACTACATTTATCTAAATTAAACGCCATTTGCTAATGTGTGGCCCACTCCTCTAGCACATCTAAATCTTTTTGGATTTGATTGCACTCCTCTACTGTCTTAACCCTTGCACAGATCTTGGCGTCATCTGCAAACTTACTGACCATGCTCCCAACACCACTGTCCAGGTCATTATTAAGACCGTGAAGAGTAACGGGCCTAGGACCAATCCCTGGGGGACACCACTAATAACATGTCTCCAAGCTGAACCATATCCGAGAACTACAACTTTTTGGCTGCGGGGTTGGAGCCGATTCCTAATCCAGCGTTTCAAATTTCTACTGATACCACGAGATTCTATCTTGTGAAGTAACCTGGTGTGAGGTACCTTAGCAAAGGCTTTCTGAAAGTCCAGGTAGACAATATCTACTGGATCACCCAAGTGACTGCCTCAAAAAACTCTATCAAATTTGCTAGGCACGACCTATTTTTCCGGAAGCCGTGTTGTGTATTTCTAATGGCCCCTTCCCTTTCCCAGTGATCATAAAGGGCATCTCTTATGATCCCTTCTAGCATCTTCCCAATAATTGATGTCAGGCTGATAGTTCCCGGCTCTGATTTGTCCCTTTTTTTTGAAAATAGGAACTCCATGAGCGAGCTTCCAGTCTACGGGATCTATCCCTGACTCTATTGAACTATTGGAGGTACGGACAAGGGGCTCACAGAGCACCTGTCCCATCTCTCTAATCACCCTTGGATGGATATTATCCGGACCTGGACCCGATCAATTTTGAGCTTTCCTAACCTATCCTAGAGGACATTACAATCTATTTTAATATTAATAATGTTATTCAATTCTAAGCACCCCTCATCTGGAACATAAGCATCGTCTACAGGAGTGTAGATTGATGAAAAATAGTCATTTAGCAACTCTGCCATAACCTGAGAATCAGTTTGAATCTACCCTGCAGTATCCTTTAGTCGCCCTAAACTGTCTTTTTATGGTCTTCTGACTGCAGACATAGCTTAAAAAAAGCTTTTGCTATTACTGCCACAATTACGCAGCATCTTCTGATCCAGAGATCTCTTGGCTAATCTTATGGCTGTTTTTGTCTTCCTCAATAGCATGCGATACTTTTCCCTGTTCTGCTGCGAGTTAATTGCCATAAGTGTGTAGAATGTCTTCTGTTTGGTTCGAATTTGCCTCTGTACCTTTCTCGTCAACCATGATAGTTTTGTTTTACCATATGCCCTTCTTTTAACCATTGAGACATATATGGCTTCATTCGGTTTGAGAATGGTTTTAGATAGAACCATTTGTCCTCTGTACTTGATTGTCTATCTAGTAGGATTGTCCAGTCAACTTTTGCCAGATCTTCAGCCATTTTTGTAAAGTTAGCCATCTTAAAATCTGGGACCAGCATTAGATTGGCTGCAGCCTTGGATTGGCCAATAAGATTAAACCTAATATTATGATCAGTGCTGGCCAGGTGTCCCCCACATGGAGGTTTGAAACAGCACTAGGGACACTGCTGAAAACCAGATCGAGGATTTGTTCGTATCTAGTTGCCTCACCAACATGTTGTGTAAGGAAACTATCAGTTATGGTGTCTACAAGAGTCTCAGTTGCTCTCCCCACTACACTAGATGCTTCACTATCAGACCATTTAATGCAATTTAATAAAATTGAAGTCTCCCATAATGCGAATTGGTCCCAGGCTAGAAGCCATAGCAATTTGTGAACAAAGTCCATCAGCTTGGAATGCTTGTCCTGCGGTCTACAACAGGTGCCAATCATAAACTTGAGGCCATTGGCTTGGATTAATTGAATCCAAACAGCTTCAGCTCCTGCTGACGTGCTACTATCTCTTACCACAGCAGGCAGATTATTTCTGACAAATGAGGCTACACCACCTCCCTTCCGACCTATTCTATCTTTCCTAAAACAGTTATACCCTGTGATTATGGCATTCCGCACCATCGTTTAAATTTAGCCGTGCCTCAGTAACACCTATAACATCTGGGTTTTCTAATGCTGCATAAGATTGTAGTTCCAGCAGTTTATTTCGAAGACTTCTTGTATTAGCATAGAAGCATTTCAATGGTTTGTCAGTTAGCTGATTCTGGGTACCATTCCTTTTCTGTGCCTTACCTTTAGAAAATCTGGGTAGACTATTAGTATCATCCAGTGCACCCCCTCTAACTCGCTGTTTAAAACACGCAGGGTGGATGTTTCTGGTGCTGTGCAGGTTAAGATTGAGCGATTGTGCATCTTGCATCTTCTGGAGGGGTTTCCGTGTCCCTCTCCCTGGACCCCAAGTCTGAGTCTTGCTATTTGGACACAGTGCTAGACCAGGTTTTGATGCTCAGTCTCTGATGTGGTTACAGTGAATGAAGGAGCAGACCATGATAAAAGGATGCAAAAAGGTTGTCCACAACACTCATCTGGGACCAGGCCTCCAGCTTCCCATCTCCTGCTTCATAGGAATAGGAGTAGGCCATTCAGCCCCTTGAGCCTGTTCTACCATTCAATTAAATCATGGCTGATCTGTATCTTAATTCCATCTAGCCACCTTTAATCCATATCTCTTGATGCCCTTATCTAACAAAAATCTATCGATCTCAGTCCTTGAAATCTCAGTTGACCCTCAGCATCCACAGCCTTTTGGGGAGAGAGTTCCAGATTTCTACGACCCTTTTGTGTGAAAAAGTGCTTCACGATTTCACTCCTAAATGGCCAAGTTCTAATTTTAAGATTGTGCCCTGTTGTTATAAGACCATAAGAGATAGGAGCAGGAGTAGGCCCTTCGAGCCTGCTCCGCCATTTAATGAGATCATGGCTGATCTGATTTTTACCTCAACTCCACTTCCCCGCCCTTTCCCCATATCCTTTGACTCCCTTGCTGAAAATTTGTCTAACTCAGCCTTGAATGTATTCAATGACTCAGCCTCCACAGCTTTTTGGGGGAAAGAATTCCAAAGATTCATGACCCTCTGGGAGAAGAAATTCCTCTTCATTTCTGTATTAAATGGGCGGCCCCTTATTCTGAGACTATGCCCCCTAGTTTTAGATCCCCCATGAGGGGAAACATCCTCTCAGCATCTACCCTATCGAGTCCCCTCAGAATCTTGTATGTTTCAATAAGATCTCCTCTTATTCTTCTAAACTCCAATGAGTATAGACCCAACCTGTTCAATCTTTCCTCATAAGACAACCCTTCCATATCCAGAATCAACCTAGTGAACCTTCTCTGAACTGCCTCCAATGCAAGTGTAAGGATAAGGATCCATGTTCTGGATTCCCCCACCAGAGGAAATAGTTTCTTGATAACTACCCTATCGAATCCTTTTGTCCTTTTTGAAGGCCTTGATTAAATCACCATTCAACCTTCTAGACTCTGTATTGTCCCTGTCCATGATTTCTTGCACAACCTTTCTATAGGGGTTGAGCATATCAGCCTGGGCTCAGTGGTAGCGCTCTCACCTACTGAGTTAGAAGATTGAGGGATCGCATGGATGAGGGTTTCAGCAGCAGATGAGCTGGGACAGAGGTGGAGATGGGCAATGTTATGGAGATGGAAGTAGGCGGCCTTGGTGATGGAGCGGATATGTGGTCAGAAGCTGAGCTCAGGGTCATATAGGATGCTGAGTTTCCGAACGGCCTGGTTCAGCCTCACTAGTGACCAGAGACTGGGATGGAGTCGGTGGCTAGGGAATGGAGTTTGTGGCGGGGACCAAAGACAATGCTTTCTGTCTTCCCAATATATTGCTGAAGCCAGCTTAGCTTTTGGCAAACTCCATGAGCGCCTCTGGGACAAGAGTGGCATCAGCCTACAAACCAAGCTCAAAGTATACAGGGCTGACATTCTGACGGCCCTGCTTTAGGCCTGTGAAACTTGGACAACATAAGCACACCACACTAAGAAACTGAATCACTTTCACCGAAGCTGCCTGAGACAACTAATGACGATCAGATGGCAAGACCAGATCCCAGGGACCGAAGTTCTTAAGAAAAACAAAAGCTGGCATGCCAAGCATAGATGCTCTGATCATGAAGGAACGGCTACGATGGTCAGGTCATGTGGTGTGAACGTCTGATGAATGAATCCCGAAGATCTTTTATGGCGCATTGACAACTAGGAAGCGATTTTGTGGTGGACAGCAAAGGCTTAAAAGTGACTCTGAAACAGTGCAAAATAGATGTCCATAAGTGGGAACAACTTGCTCAAGATAAGAAAACATGGCAAGAAACCATCCATGAAGTCATTTCCTACTGTGAGGCCGGTCACATTGTTGATGCTGAATGTAAACATCAGCTGAGGAAGTCTCGCCTGAAAAATCAAGATTCCCAACCTGGTGTATCCAGGATCCACTGTTCACCCTGCAGACCCTCATTCTGAGCAAAAATAGATCTCATCAGTCATCAAAGAACTCACTGCAGAAAATACGATATTCTGACTGCCGCCTTCGCTGTCGAAGGACATCCATCTACAGGATTGGCACAATTTTTTGTTTTCCCAGAGTAAATATCTATCTGTACATTTCAGTTAATCACTGGCCTTGGAAGTTTGGTGTGACTTGCGGTCAGTTTTCATCTCCGTGTCTGGAACTGGTGGGACGTGAATGCTCCCACCCGAGTCTATGGATGATAAACCCACCTAAATTTCCGGGTTCAGCCGTATTAATGTATTGTGGGCAACCTCCAGGCATGAATGATACCTCTGATTGGCAGTTCACCCATTAGTGAGCAGGAAGTCGCATGCTGCTGTAAGTGATTGATGCTAGCTAACGGCAATTGATGCTATCTCAATTGCTAAATTTAAATCTGAGATAGATAGCTTTTTGCCAACCAAAGGTATTAAGGGATATGGGCCAAAGGCAGGTATATGGAGTTAGATCACAGATCAGCCATGATCTTATCAAATGGCGGAGCGGGCTCGAGGGGCTGAATGGCCTACTCCTGTTCCTATGTTCCTATGTCTTAAAGGGCTACAGCAGTTTAAAGACATTTTGTACCTCCCTTTTCGACAGCAGTTCCTTCTATCCAGTGATCGGTATGATGCTTGTTCCCATAATTATATCCACTATGGGCAGCAGGCAGTTGCATGGGCATCCGTCAATAATTCAACCCCTTGTACTCGTCTTGCAGGAAAAGATTGCACATAACGAGGGAGAGAAGCTGCACAAGAGGAGAACTCCTTCCGCTCATGTCCTTTGTGGAGGCAGCACAAGAGATTCAGGGCACAGAGACTCCGGAGGAAGCGGGGATGGGGAAGTAGGAGGGCTGGACCCAGCTTGGGGTTTGTGCCCAACTTGTGTCAGCCGTGGCTCAGTGATAGCACTCTCTCCTCTGAGTCAGAAGGTTGTGGGTTCAAGTCCTGCTCCAGAGACTTGAGCACTTAATCCAGGCTGATATTTCAGTGCAGTACTGAGGGAGCGCTGCATTGTCGGAGGTGCCGTCTTTCGGATGAGATGTTAAACCGAGGCCCCGTCTGCCCCCTCAGGTGGACGTAAAAGATCCCATGGCTACTATTTGAAGAGAAGCAGGTGAGTTCTCCCCGGTGTCCTGGCCAAAATTCATCCCTCAACCAACATCACTAAAACAGATTATCTGGTTATTATCACATTGCTGATTGTGGGATCTTGCTGTGTGCAAATTGGCTGCTGCGTTTCCTACATTACAACAGTGACTACACTTCAAAGGTACTTCATTAGCTATCAAGTGCTTTGGGATGTCCTGAGGTTGTGAAAGGTGTTATATAAATGCAGGTCTGTATGGAGATTAGTGGGTGTGTTGAGGTTGTGCACATTAACAGGTGCATGCATGGAATGGCTATGAATGATGTCGCTGTATCTCTGGATAGCAGCAGATCTGCATCTTTCCACTACTCCCACCCAATCACTGTGACATGTGCAAGATAGCAAGCAGGGCCATGCTGCCCCTGCAGCTGCTGAAGCGGGACAGCCTGGCTGTCTCGGGAACACCTACTTGAGTCCAGGGCCACCTCAATTTCAAGAGCCGGTCACCGGTCACAAAACAGTGAGCCACATTGCGTGCTGCAGTCACTGGGGGAGCACATAGATGGAGCGCCAGATTAGGTAGTAGATCATGACACGACAGGGAAATATCATGTACGGTAGTATAGACTCAGATTTCAAATCCCACCACGGCAGCTGGGGAATTTAAATTCAATTAATTTTTAAAAATCGGGAATAAAAAAAACTAGTATCAGTAATGGAGGCCACGAAACTACCAGATTGTCGTAAAAACCCATTTAGTTCAATAATGTCCTTTTTTAGGGAAGGAAACCTGCCGTCCTTACCCTGTCTGGCCAATATCTGACTCCAGACCCATAGCAATGTAGTTGATTCTTAATCGCCCTCTGAAATGGCCCAGCAAGCCACTGAGTTGTAAAATCTCACTACGAAAAGTCAAAATAAGAATAAAACCGGACGGACCACCCGGCATCGGACCACTAGGCACCGGACACGACAAAGGCAAACCAAGCCCAGTCGACCCTGCAAAGTCCTCCTCACTAACATCTGGGGACTTGTGCCAAAATTGGGAGAGCTGTCCCACAGACGAGTCAAGCAACAAACTGACATAGCCATACTCACAGAATCATACCTTTCAGCCAACGTCCCAGACTCTTCCATCACCATCCCTGGGTATGTCCTGTCCCACCGGCAGGACAGACTCACCAGAGGTGGCGGTACAGTGATATACAGTCAGGAGGGAGTGGCCCTGGGAGTCCTCAACATTGACTCTGGACTCCATGAAATCTCATGGCATCAGGTCAAACATGGGCAAGGAAACCTCCTGCTGATTACCACCTACCACCCTCCCTCAGCTGATGAATCAGTCCTCCTCCATGTTGAGCACCACTTGGTGGAAGCACTGAGGGTAGCAAGGGCACAAAATGTACTCTGGGTGGGGGACTTCAATGTCCATCACCAAGAGTGGCTCGGTAGCACCACTACTGACCGAGCTGGCTGAGTCCTGAAGGATGTGGCTGCCAGACTGGGCCTGCGGCAGGTGGTGAGACAACCAACATGAGGGAAAACCGACTTGACCTCGTCCTCACCAATCTACCTGTCGCAAATGCATCTGTCCATGACAGTATTGGTAGGAGTGACCACCGCACAGTCCTTGTGGAGGCGAAGTCCCGTTTTCACACTGAGGACACCATCCAACGTGTTGTATGGCATGACCACCGTGCTAAATGGGATAGATTCAGAACAGATCCAGCAGCTCAAAACTGGGCATCCATGAGGCGCTGTGGGCCATCAGCAGCAGCAGAATTGTATTCCAGCACAATCTGTAACCTCATGGCCCGGCATATTCCTCACTCTACCATTACCAACAAGCCAGGGGAGTCAACCCTGGTTCAATGACGAGTGGAGAAGAGCATGCCAGGAGCAGCACCAGGCGTACCTAAAAATGAGGTGCCAACCTGGTGAAGCTACAACACAGGACTACATGCATGCTAAACAACGGAAGCAACATGCTATAGACAGAGCTAAGCGATTCCACAACCAACGGATCAGATCAAAGCTCTGCAGTCCTGCCACATCCAGTCGTGAATGATGGTGGACAATGAAACAATTAACGGGAGGAGGAGGCTCTGTAAACATCCCCATCCTCAATGATGGCGGAGTCCAGCACGTGAGTGCAAAAGACAAGGCTGAAGCGTTTGCAACCATCTTCAGCCAGAAGTGCCGAGTGGATGATCCATCTCGGCCTCCTCCCGATATCCCCACCATCACGGAAGCCAGTCTTCAACCAATTCGATTCACTCCACGTGATATCAAGAAACGGCTGAGTGCACTGGATACAGCAAAGGCTATGGGCCCCGACAACATCCCGGTTGTAGTGCTGAAGACTTGTGCTTCAGAACTAGCTGCGCCTCTAGCCAAACTGTTCCAGTACAGCTACAACACTGGCATCTACCCGACAATGTGGAAAATTGCCCAGGTATTTCCCGTCCACAAAAAGCAGGACAAATCCAATCCGGCCAATTACCGCCCCATCAGTCTACTCTCAATCATCAGCAAAGTGATGGAAGGTGTCGACGACAGTGCTATCAAGCGGCACTTACTCACCAATAACCTGCTCACCGATGCTCAGTTAGGGTTCCGCCAGGACCAATCGGCTCCAGACCTCATTACAGCCTTGGTCCAAACATGGACAAAAAAGCTGAATTCCAGAGGTGAGGTGAGAGCGACTGCTCTTGACATCAAGGCAGCATTTGACTGAGTGTGGCACCAAGGAGCCCAAGTAAAATTGAAGTCAATGGGAATCAGGGGGAAAACTCTCCAGTGGTTGGAGTCATACCTAGCACAATGGAAGATGGTAGTGGTTGTTGGAGGCCAATCATCTCAGCCCCAGGACATTGCTGCAGGAGTTCCTCAGGGCAGTGTCCTAGGCCCAACCATCTTCAGCTGCTTCATCAATGACCTTCCCTCCATCATAAGGTCAGAAATGGGGATGTTCGCTGATGATTGCACAGTGTTCAGTTCCATTCGCAATCCCTCAAATAATGAAGCAGTCTGTGCCCACATGCAGCAAGACCTGGACAACATCCAGGCTTGGGCTGATAAGTGGCAAATAACATTCTCGTCAGAAAAGTACCAGGCAATGACCATCTCCAACGAGTGTCCAACCACCTCCCCATGACATTCAACGACATTACCATCACCGAATCCCCCACCATCAACATCCTGGGGGCCACCATTGACCAGAAACTTAACTGGACCAGCCACATAAATACTGTGGCTACAAGAGCAGGTCAGAGGCTGGGTATTCTGCGGCGAGTGACTCACCTCCTGACTTCCCAAAGCCTTTCCGCCATCTACAAGGAACAAGTCAGGAGTGTGATGGAATACTTTCCAATTGCCTGGATGGGTGCAGCTCCAACAACATTCAAGAAACTCGACATCATCCAGGACAAAGCAGCCCGCTTGATTGGCACCTCATCCACCACCCTAAACATTCACTCCCTTCACCACCGGCGCACAGTGGCTGCAGTGTGTACCATCCACAGGATGCACTGCAGCAACTCGCCAAGGCTTCTTCGACAGCACCTCCCAAACCCGCGACCTCTACCACCTAGAAGGACAAGAGCTGCAGGCGCATGGGAACAACACCACCTGCACGTTCCCCTCCAAGTCACACACCATCCCGACTTGGAAATATATCGCTGTTCCTTCATCGTCGCTGGGTCAAAATCCTAGAACTCCCTTCCTAACAGCACTGTGGGAGAACCGTCACCACACGGACTACAGCGGTTCAAGAAGGCGGCTCACCACCACCTTCTCAAGGGCAATTAGGGATGGGCAATAAATGCCGGCCTCGCCAGCGACGCCCACATCCCATGAACGAACAAAAGAAAGGTGGCATGTACTAGATGTTTTTTTTTATTCGTTCACGGGATGTGGGCGTCGCTGGCGAGGCCAGCATTTATTGCCCATCCCTAATTGCCCTTGAGAAGGTGGTGGTGAGCCGCCTTCTTGAACCGCTGCAGTCCGTGTGGTGACGGTTCTCTCACAGTGCTGTTAGGAAGGGAGTTCCAGGATTTTGACCCAGCGACGATGAAGGAACGGCGATATATTTCCAAGTCGGGATGGTGTGTGACTTGGAGGGGAACGTGCAGGTGGTGTTGTTCCCATGTGCCTGCTGCTCTTGTCCTTCTAGGTGGTAGAGGTCGCGGGTTTGGGAGGTGCTGTCGGAGAAGCCTTGGCGAGTTGATGCAGTGCATCCTGTGGATAGTGCACACTGCAGCCACGGTGCGCCGGTGGTGAAGGGAGTGAATGTTCAGGGTGGTGGATGGGGTGCCAATCAAGCGGGCTGCTTTATCTTGGATGGTGTCGAGCTTCTTGAGTGTTGTTGGAGCTGCACTCATCCAGGCAAGTGGGGAGTATTCCATCACACTCTTGACTTGTGCCTTGTAGATGGTGGAAAGGCTTTGGGGAGTCAGGAGGTGAGTCACTCGCCGCAGAATACCCAGCCTCTGACCTGCTCTAGTAGCCACAGTATTTATCTGGCTGGTCCAGTTAAGTTTCTGGTCAATGGTGACCCCCAGAATGTTGATGGTGGGGGATTCGGCGATGGTAATGCCGTTGAATGTCAAGGGGAGGTGGTTAGACTCTCTCTTGTTGGAGATGGTCATTGCCTGGCACTTATATGACACGAATGTTACTTGCCACTTGTGAGTCCAAGCCTGGATGTTGTCCAGGTCTTGCTGCATGCGGGCTCGGACTGCTTCATTATTTGAGGGGTTGCGAATGGAACTGAACACTGTGCAGTCATCAGCGAACATCCCCATTTCTGACCTTATGATGGAGGGAAGGTCATTGATGAAGCAGCTGAAGATGGTTGGGCCTAGGACACAGCCCTGAGGAACTCCTGCAGCAATGTCCTGGGGCTGAGATGATTGGCCTCCAACAACCACTACCATCTTCCTTTGTGCTAGGTATGACTCCAGCCACTGGAGAGTTTTCCCCCTGATTCCCATTGACTTCAATTTTACTAGGGCTCCTTGGTGCCACACTCGGTCAAATGCTGCCTTGATGTCAAGGGCAGTCACTCTCACCTCACCTCTGGAATTCAGCTCTTTTGTCCATGTTTGGACCAAGGCTGTAATGAGGTCTGGAGCCGATTGGTCCTGGCGGAACCCAAACTGAGCATCGGTGAGCAGGTTATTGGTGAGTAAGTGTCGCTTGATAGCACTGTCGACGACACCTTCCATCACTTTGCTGATGATTGAGAGTAGACTGATGGGGCGGTAATTGGCCGGATTGGATTTGTCCTGCTTTTTGTGGACAGGACATACCTGGGCAATTTTCCACATTGTTGGGTAGATGCCAGTGTTGTAGCTGTACTGGAACAGTTTGGCTAGAGGCGCAGCTAGTTCTGGAGCACAAGTCTTCAGCACTACAGCTGGGATGTTGTCGGGGCCCATAGCCTTTGCTGTCGGTGAGGGCATGGTGAAAATGTAGGGAGGACTGTTAATGCAAGAGGTTGATGGGGTAATTACCAGAAAGTATCCTCAGTCAGATCCTTTTGAGTCGCTCTCACACCTGCGGAATGTGAACCTCCGGCAGCATGCTCGGCCTTCTTGGTCCCTTATATGTCATCACCTTGTTGAGGCTTAGGTCCCTCCTCCTCCTGGTGCTTCATGTTTATTGCTTGCTGTGCAGTAAAGTTGTACAGCAAACCACAATAATACCTCGCACTTTGGCTGGCCGTATTGTAGGAAGCCCTGAAATCTCTCTGAGCCTATGTATGATGTGGTCAATGATGGCTCTCCATGTACAGACTTCATTATATATGTTGAACAGGTTTACATAAATGCTGTACAGATGTCATAAGCCAGGGCAGCAGAGGGTAGCCAACCTTGCACTATTATTCAGGGTTAAATAATGGGAGTATGGTGGATTACTGTACAATAAAAGCATCTTGACTGTTGCTAGGAAATGGCCATTCACTGCATGATCCTGTGCAGATAGACACAAACTAGACTGCATCTTGATTAAGTGTAACTAGCTCACGAAGGTGCCATTATTGTGTGCAGGAGCACGTTAGGGCTACATGCACGTAATCTATGTCTTCCTGGACTTTGGGAAATTTACTCATTAACTAATTCATTATAATTTAAAAACCTGACATTTTCATCGCTGGCTAATTCTTCACCAAGTATCAGTGAGCATCAGCAATATGGAACGCATCAGGAGCAGGAAAACGATCCCATGAAGTTTCATGTCTTTGCCAGAATATCTCTGGGTTATAAATGATCAATTATAAATGGTGTTTCCTTCTAATTTTATATTTTTGGGAAATTTTTGTGCCCATCATGTCAGGATGAGTGAGATCAGGTCTGGAGAATGGAAGGATTTCTCGGGTTTCATGCACAATGCTCCAGCACTCTCTGGCCAAGTCGAGCACACTGTTTCATTTTTGGGTTGTTACACCAGATATTTGCTCGGTTCCGTGTCATCAGTCAGTCCCATCAGCAGATTTCCCATCTCCCGTGAACCTGCCCAATGTAGTGAGACTGAGAGGTCGAACAGAGAGCCCTCGTCACTGCACTCCAACTCACTGGTCTATATCACAGGCCTTGTCTTTGGTAGGTGGAAGAATAACATTAAACAGGTAAATGAACAGTATTCAGTACAAATTGTGTATTTACAGTAATTACAAACTTTTCTCTATCAAAACAACAAAACACTTCTGCACTAACCCTCACTATAAAATTAATCATTGAAACACAGTTGCTCATTTCTCACATGGCTTAACACCACTGCAGAACTCTCTGATTATGTTTGCACCACTGGCGACCTCAGACTAACCGGTGATCTGAGTATCGTGAACCAAATATAAACCCACAATTGGGAGCTCCTGGCTACAGAGCCGTCAAAGGGACCACTTGCCCCATCATAAACCTGACTCGTGTCATTACCTCCAATACAGCTGTCAATCAAATCTATTATTTTAAAAAGATCCCCAGGATGTCAATCACGTAGTAACAGGAGGAGGCCATTCAGTCCCTTGAGCCTGTTGCCTTAGTGAATCTTTCTAATCTCACACCCCATCTTTATTACCTTTTTGAGTGAGATTACCAGTTTAATGCTGAATTAGAGCAGTTCTATGTTGTGGGGCCACATTCACAAGTAAGTTGGGTCGAGGTTGTCCAAACACTTTGGTTGGGAGGTTTTTAGAGCTGGTTAAGAGCAGATATTCATTGTATAGATGTGAGTTGGATTAGAATCCAGTTCTCGATGATGAAAGGACAATCTGCAACAGCTTCTAATAGAGAACCAGTGAGTTACACAGATAAATATGAGTCCGCTCCATAATCTAATATTCATTAGTTGGGCTGAATTATTTCCAAATTATAGTCCCCGCTAATGAGGTTTTCCAGAGAGCAGATGGAACCCTTTGGAAGGTGATGAAGGCCACATTGGGCCATGATTCTGCTCTTTGACTGTGCCTGACCGACATACACGACCGACCCTGGTCAGTTGGCAGCACTGGGGAGAAAACTGTTTGCTGCTCACACATTCTCTCGATAGCTAAGGTGGGACCATCCTGTGTGCAGCCACTAACGCTGTCACTAACACATTGACCTAATGGCCTGGAATGAACTGTCTGACCTAGTCAACAACTGACTTATTAAAATTTGTACTATGATAACAGAAACAAAGATTTTTTTGAAGTCTCTAAGTGAGATAAAGGGCCAAGCCCCATAGTGTAGATGAAAAATGCCCGGCATCCTGAGATTTGGTCTTCCCTTCCTCCTACAACGATGTGGAGATGCCGGTGATGGACTGGGGTTGACAATTGTAAACAATTTTACAACACCAAGTTATAGTCCAACGATTTTATTTGAAATCTACAAGCTTTCGGAGGCCTACAACGTGAGGGCTTTCAAAACCCACACTTGGTGTCATCGAGCTATGACGATTTGATTTGTCTGTGTGTCTCTCCTACTCTTTTTAACCTTACTGATGGGCCTTGACTTTTCACTCGGGAGTTTCAATTTAAAAAAAAGATGTGGACAGGATAATGCCATTTTGTTTATCTCCTGATAAATATTTGACTTTAGAGGATTGAATTTTATAAGGGGAAGGGTAAATACAGATCTAAGTAATCGGATACTTTATGGGAGACAATGGGCGCATGTGAATGTCATCTGTGCAATGCAACTGGTCAGTGCTGAATCATTTTCGCTGTGATATTAGCCTGATATCTTAGAGTTTTTGTGTATTATCTTTCTGGCAGCAACAGGGCAAATATAGATGTCTCTTGGATTTTCTCTGCAATGGTTCACTCTCTAAGATGGGTGTTCATGATTGTACCTGGTCTATTAGCTGGATAAACACAATGACCATATCTCGATCCATGTGTTACTGTGGGTTAAGGTTGCTTTCTCTTTCAGCATTTTCTCTCTATTCGTTCAATTTTCTTTCTCAGGAAATAATGTCATCATCCAATAATTCTTGGTCCTCGCCTCAGGATGACAGTGAAAGCTCCAAGTTTCTCAGAAAGTCGAAGGAATCACCATTCATTCCAATAGGTAAGAGTCTATCTGGGTCATAAGACAGATAATACAGCACACGCCCTGTCGAGCCTGACAGTACCGTCTCGTCATGGTGTGTGTCTCAGTGTCAGCTCCTGTACATGTACAGTACACAGTGGGTAAAAGGGAACGATTCACTCCCGTCTGGTACTGTACGGCCCGTGTGTGTCTCAGTGTCAGCTCCTGTACATTGCACAACACACAGCGGGTAAAAGGGAACGATTCACTCCTGTCTGGTACTGTACGGCCGGTGTGTGTCTCAGTGTCAGCTCCTGTACATGTACAGTACACAGTGGGTAAAAGGGAACGATTCACTCCTGTCTGGTACTGTACAGCCCGTGTGTGTCTCAGTGTCAGCTCCTGTACATGTACAGTACACAGTGGGTTAAAGGGAACGATTCACTCCTGTCTGGTACTGTACGGCCTGTGTGTGTCTCAGTGTCAGCTCCTGTACATGAACAACACACAGTGGGTAAAAGGGAACGATTCACTCCCGTCTGGTACTGTACGGCCCGTGTGTGTCTCAGTGTCAGCTCCTGTACATTGCACAACACACAGCGGGTAAAAGGGAACGATTCACTCCCGTCTGGTACTGTACTGCCCGTGTGTGTCTCAGTGTCAGCTCCTGTACATGTACAGTACACAGTGGGTAAAAGGAACGATTCACTCCTGTCTGGTACTGTACGGCCCGTGTGTGTCTCAGTGTCAGCTCCTGTACATGTACAGTACACAGTGGGTAAAAGGGAACGATTCACTCCTGTCTGGGACTGTACGGCCCGTGTGTGTCTCAGTGTCAGCTCCTGTACATGTACAGTACACAGTGGGTAAAAGGAACGATTCACTCCCGTCTGGTACTGTACGGACTGTACATGTACAGTACACAGTGGGTAAAAGGGAACGATTCACTCCCGTCTGGTACTGTACGGCCCCGTGTGTGTCTCAGTGTCAGCTCCTGTACATTGTACAGTACACAGTGGGTAAAAGGGAACGATTCACTCCCGTCTGGTACTGTACGGCCCGTTTGTGTCTCAGTGTCAGCTCCTGTACATGTACAGTACACAGTGGGTAAAAGGGAACGATTCACTCCTGTCTGGGACTGTACAGCCCGTGTGTGTCTCTGTGTCAGCTCCTGTACATGTACAGTACACAGTGGGTAAAAGGGAACGATTCACTCCTGTCTGGGACTGTACTGCCCGTGTGTGTCTCTGTGTCAGCTCCTGTAAATGTACAGTACACAGTGGGTAAAAGGGAACGATTCACTCCTGTCTGGTACTGTACGGCCGGTGTGTGTCTCAGTGTCAGCTCCTGTACATTGTACAGGACACAGTGGGTAAAAGGGAACGATTCACTCCTGTCTGGTACTGTACGGCCCGTGTGTGTCTCAGTGTCAGCTCCTGTGCATTGTACAGTACACAGTGGGTAAAAGGGAACGATTCACTCCTGTCTGGGACTGTACAGCCCGTGTGTGTCTCTGTGTCAGCTCCTGTACATGTACAGTACACAGTGGGTAAAAGGGAACGATTCACTCCTGTCTGGGACTGTACAGCCCGTGTGTGTCTCTGTGTCAGCTCCTGTAAATGTACAGTACACAGTGGGTAAAAGGGAACGATTCACTCCTGTCTGGTACTGTACGGCCGGTGTGTGTCTCAGTGTCAGCTCCTGTACATGTACAGTACACAGTGGGTAAAAGGGAATGATTCACTCCTGTCTGGTACTGTACGGCCCGTGTGTGTCTCTGTGTCAGCTCCTGTAAATGTACAGTACACAGTGGGTAAAAGGGAACGATTCACTCCTGTCTGGTACTGTACGGCCGGTGTGTGTCTCAGTGTCAGCTCCTGTACATGTACAGTACACAGTGGGTAAAAGGGAACGATTCACTCCCGTCTGGTACTGTACGGCCCGTTTGTGTCTCAGTGTCAGCTCCTGTACATGTACAGTACACAGTGGGTAAAAGGGAACGATTCACTCCTGTCTGGGACTGCACAGCCCGTGTGTGTCTCTGTGTCAGCTCCTGTACATGTACAGTACACAGTGGGTAAAAGGGAACGATTCACTCCTGTCTGGGACTGTACTGCCCGTGTGTGTCTCTGTGTCAGCTCCTGTAAATGTACAGTACACAGTGGGTAAAAGGGAACGATTCACTCCTGTCTGGTACTGTACGGCCGGTGTGTGTCTCAGTGTCAGCTCCTGTACATTGTACAGTACACAGTGGGTAAAAGGGAACGATTCACTCCTGTCTGGTACTGTACGGCCCGTGTGTGTCTCAGTGTCAGCTCCTGTACATTGTACAGTACACAGTGGGTAAAAGGGAACGATTCACTCCTGTCTGGGACTGTACAGCCCGTGTGTGTCTCTGTGTCAGCTCCTGTACATGTACAGTACACAGTGGGTAAAAGGGAACGATTCACTCCTGTCTGGGACTGTACAGCCCGTGTGTGTCTCTGTGTCAGCTCCTGTAAATGTACAGTACACAGTGGGTAAAAGGGAACGATTCACTCCTGTCTGGTACTGTACGGCCGGTGTGTGTCTCAGTGTCAGCTCCTGTACATGTACAGTACACAGTGGGTAAAAGGGAATGATTCACTCCTGTCTGGTACTGTACGGCCCGTGTGTGTCTCAGTGTCAGCTCCTGTACATGTACAGTACACAGTGGGTAAAAGGGAACGATTCACTCCTGTCTGGTACTGTACGGCCGGTGTGTGTCTCAGTGTCAGCTCCTGTACATGTACAGTACACAGTGGGTAAAAGGGAACGATTCACTCCCGTCTGGTACTGTACGGCCCGTGTGTGTCTCAGTGTCAGCTCCTGTACATGTACAGTACACAGTGGGTAAAAGGGAACGATTCACTCCTGTCTGGTACTGTACAGCCCGTGTGTGTCTCAGTGTCAGCTCCTGTACATGTACAGTACACAGTGGGTTAAAGGGAACGATTCACTCCTGTCTGGTACTGTACGGCCTGTGTGTGTCTCAGTGTCAGCTCCTGTACATGAACAACACACAGTGGGTAAAAGGGAACGATTCACTCCCGTCTGGTACTGTACTGCCCGTGTGTGTCTCAGTGTCAGCTCCTGTACATGTATAGTACACAGTGGGTAAAAGGGAACGATTCACTCCCGTCTGGTACTGTACGGCCTGTGTGTGTCTCAGTGTCAGCTCCTGTACATGTACAGTACACAGTGGGTAAAAGGGAACGATTCACCCCCGTCTGGTACTGTACTGCCCGTGTGTGTCTCAGTGTCAGCTCCTGTACATGTATAGTACACAGTGGGTAAAAGGGAACGATTCACTCCCGTCTGGTACTGTACGGCCTGTGTGTGTCTCAGTGTCAGCTCCTGTACATGTACAGTACACAGTGGGTAAAAGGGAACGATTCACTCCCGTCTGGTACTGAACTGCCCGTGTGTGTCTCAATGTCAGCTCCTGTACATGTACAGTACACAGTGGGTAAAAGGGAACAATTCACTCCTGTCTGGGACTGTACGGCCCGTGTGTGTCTCAGTGTCAGCTCCTGTACATGTACAGTACACAGTGTGTAAAAGGGAACGATTCACTCCCGTCTGGTACTGTACTGCCCGTGTGTGTCTCAGTGTCAGCTCTTGTACATGTACAGTACACAGTGGGTAAAAGGGAACGATTCACTCCCGTCTGGTACTGTACGGCCTGTGTGTGTCTCAGTGTCAGCTCCTGTACATGTACAACACACAGTGGGTAAAAGGGAACGATTCACTCCCGTCTGGTACTGTACTGCCCGTGTGTGTCTCAGTGTCAGCTCCTGTACATGTACAGTACACAGTGGGTAAAAGGGAACGATTCACTCCTGTCTGGTACTGTACGGCCCGTGTGTGTCTCAGTGTCAGCTCCTGTACATGTACAGTACACAGTGGGTAAAAGGGAACGATTCACTCCTGTCTGGTACTGTACTGCCCGTGTGTGTCTCAGTGTCAGCTCCTGTACATGTATAGTACACAGTGGGTAAAAGGGAACGATTCACTCCTGTCTGGTACTGTACTGCCCGTGTGTGTCTCAGTGTCAGCTCCTGTACATTGTACAGTACACAGTGGGTAAAAGGGAACGATTCACTCCCGTCTGGTACTGTACTGCCCGTGTGTGTCTCAGTGTCAGCTCCTGTACATGTACAGTACACAGTGGGTAAAAGGGAACGATTCACTCCCGTCTGGTACTGTACGGCCCGTGTGTGTCTCAGTGTCAGCTCCTGTACATGTACAGTACACAGTGGGTAAAAGGGAACGATTCACTCCTGTCTGGTACTGTACGACCCGTGTGTGTCTCAGTGTCAGCTCCTGTACATTGTACAGTACACAGTGGGTAAAAGGGAACGATTCACTCCCGTCTGGTACTGTACTGCCCGTGTGTGTCTCAGTGTCAGCTCCTGTACATGTACAGTACACAGTGGGTAAAAGGGAACGATTCACTCCCGTCTGGTACTGTACGGCCCGTGTGTGTCTCAGTGTCAGCTCCTGTACATGTACAGTACACAGTGGGTAAAAGGGAACGATTCACTCCCGTCTGGTACTGTACTGCCTGTGTGTGTCTCAGTGTCAGCTCCTGTACATTGTACAGTGCACAGTGGGTAAAAGGGAACGATTCACTCCCGTCTGGTACTGTACTGCCTGTGTGTGTCTCAGTGTCAGCTCCTGTACATTGTACAGTACACAGTGGGTAAAAGGGAACGATTCACTCCCGTCTGGTCCTGTACGGCCCGTGTGTGTCTCAGTGTCAGCTCCTGTACATGTACAGTACACAGTGGGTAAAAGGGAACGATTCACTCCCGTCTGGTACTGTACTGCCCGTGTGTGTCTCAGTGTCAGCTCCTGTACATGTACAGTACACAGTGGGTAAAAGGGAACGATTCACTCCCGTCTGGTCCTGTGCGGCCCGTGTGTGTCTCAGTGTCAGCTCCTGTACATGTACAGTACACAGTGGGTAAAAGGGAACGATTCACTCCCGTCTGGTACTGTACGGCCAGTGTATGTCTCAGTGTCAGCTCCTGTACATGTACAGTACACAGTGGGTAAAAGGGAACGATTCACTCCCGTCTGGTACTGTACTGCCTGTGTGTGTCTCAGTGTCAGCTCCTGTACATTGTACAGTACACAGTGGGTAAAAGGGAACGATTCACTCCCGTCTGGTACTGTACTGCCTGTGTGTGTCTCAGTGTCAGCTCCTGTACATTGTACAGTACACAGTGGGTAAAAGGGAACGATTCACTCCCGTCTGGTCCTGTACGGCCCGTGTGTGTCTCAGTGTCAGCTCCTGTACATGTACAGTACACAGTGGGTAAAAGGGAACGATTCACTCCCGTCTGGTCCTGTACGGCCCGTGTGTGTCTCAGTGTCAGCTCCTGTACATGTACAGTACACAGTGGGTAAAAGGGAACGATTCACTCCCGTCTGGTACTGTACGGTCCGTGTATGTCTCAGTGTCAGCTCCTGTACATGTACAGTACACAGTGGGTAAAAGGGAACGATTCACTCCCGTCTGGTACTGTACGGCCCGTGTGTGTCTCAGTGTCAGCTCCTGTACATGTACAGTACACAGTGGGTAAAAGGGAACGATTCACTCCTGTCTGAGACTGTACTGCCCGTGTGTGTCTCAGTGTCAGCTCCTGTACATGTACAGTACAGAGTATTTGATGAGTGGCTGCTTGGGTGAGTTCAAGGAGGACCTGCAACTGGCATGAATGGGCCTCAATTTAGTATTTAAATGAAGCTATTTAGGTTCCACACTGAACTTCACAAGTTTGGGTGAGGCTCACCGCATTAGTCTTGCTCATTAAAGCTGAGCGCATTACTGGTGAAACAGGCAAAGCCTGCTTTGTGGGGCTTCTTAAAGTTAGTTTGTTGCTACTTTACCTGCATTTGGATGTTCATTTTTTTCTCCCAGCATTCACAAAGTTGTGGATGTATATATTTGGGGTCCCTGATCCTGGTCCCGATATTTGGAATAATCCTTCTATTTCGTCTCTGTGGTTGTTCAGACACAATCTACCCCGACTAAGGTAATCAGTTATTAGTTTATTTCCATACTGCTCCTCTTTGTTTTTCTGTCTGGTTGTTGATTCCATTAGTTTTCCAATTATTGAGGTCAGGCTAATGGGTCTGTAGTCTCCAGGTGTGACTCTCCAATGGGTCTGTCGTCGCCAGGTGTGACTCTCCAATGGGTCTGTAGTCCCCAGGTATGACTCTCCAATGGGTCTGTCGTCGCCAGGTGTGACTCTCTAATGGGTCTGTCGTCGCCAGGTGTGACTCTCCAATGGGTCTGTAGTCTCCAGGTGTGACTCTAATGGGTCTGTAGTCCCCAGGTGTGACTCTCCAATGGGTCTGTCGTCCCCAGGTATGACTCTAATGGGTCTGTAGTCCCCAGGTGTGACTCTCCAATGGGTCTGTAGTCCCCAGGTGTGACTCTCCAATGGGTCTGTAGTCCCCAGGTGTGACTCTCCAATGGGTCTGTAGTCCCCAGGTGTGACTCTCCAATGGGTCTGTAGTCTCCAGGTGTGACTCTCTAATGGGTCTGTAGTCCCCAGGTGTGACTCTCCAATGGGTCTGTAGTCTCCAGGTGTGACTCTCCAATGGGTCTGTAGTCTCCAGGTGTGACTCTCTAATGGGTCTGTCGTCTCCAGGTGTGACTAATGGGTCTGTAGTCTCCAGGTGTGACTCTCCAATGGGTCTGTAGTCCCCAGGTGTGACTCTCTAATGGGTCTGTAGTCCCCAGGTGTGACTCTAATGGGTCTATAGTCCCCAGGTGTGACTCTCTAATGGGTCTGTAGTCCCCAGGTGTGACTCTCTAATGGGTCTCTAGTCTCCAGGTGTGACTAATGGGTCTGTAGTCTCCAGGTGTGACTCTCCAATGGGTCTGTAGTCCCCAGGTGTGACTCTCTAATGGGTCTGTAGTCCCCAGGTGTGACTCTAATGGGTCTATAGTCCCCAGGTGTGACTCTCCAATGTGTCTGTAGTCTCCAGGTGTGACTCTCCAATGGGTCTGTAGTCCCCAGGTGTGACTCTCCAATGGGTCTGTCGTCGCCAGGTGTGACTCTCCAATGGGTCTGTAGTCTCCAGGTGTGACTCTAATGGGTCTGTAGTCCCCAGGTGTGACTCTCCAATGGGTCTGTCGTCCCCAGGTGTGACTCTAATGGGTCTGTAGTCCCCAGGTGTGACTCTCCAATGGGTCTGTAGTCCCCAGGTGTGACTCTCCAATGGGTCTGTAGTCCCCAGGTGTGACTCTCCAATGGGTCTGTAGTCCCCAGGTGTGACTCTCCAATGGGTCTGTAGTCTCCAGGTGTGACTCTCTAATGGGTCTGTAGTCCCCAGGTGTGACTCTCCAATGGGTCTGTAGTCTCCAGGTGTGACTCTCCAATGGGTCTGTAGTCCCCAGGTGTGACTCTCTAATGGGTCTGTAGTCCCCAGGTGTGACTAATGGGTCTGTAGTCTCCAGGTGTGACTCTCCAATGGGTCTGTAGTCCCCAGGTATGACTCTCTAATGGGTCTGTAGTCCCCAGGTGTGACTCTAATGGGTCTATAGTCCCCAGGTGTGACTCTCTAATGGGTCTGTAGTCCCCAGGTATGACTCTCTAATGGGTCTGTAGTCCCCAGGTGTGACTCTAATGGGTCTATAGTCCCCAGGTGTGACTCTCTAATGGGTCTGTAGTCCCCAGGTGTGACTCTCTAATGGGTCTGTAGTCTCCAGGTGTGACTAATGGGTCTGTAGTCTCCAGGTGTGACTCTCCAATGGGTCTGTAGTCCCCAGGTGTGACTCTCTAATGGGTCTGTAGTCCCCAGGTGTGACTCTAATGGGTCTATAGTCCCCAGGTGTGACTCTCCAATGTGTCTGTAGTCTCCAGGTGTGACTCTCCAATGGGTCTGTAGTCCCCAGGTGTGACTAATGGGTCTGTAGTCCCCAGGTGTGACTCTCCAATGGATCTGTAGTCCCCAGGTGTGACTAATGGGTCTATAGTCCCCAGGTGTGACTCTCCAATGGATCTGTAGTCCCCAGGTGTGACTCTCCAATGGGTCTGTAGTCCCCAGGTGTGACTCTCCAATGGGTCTGTCGTCCCCAGGTGTGACTAATGGGTCTGTAGTCCCCAGGTGTGACTCTCCAATGGATCTGTAATCCCCAGGTGTGACTCTCCAATGGGTCTGTAGTCCCCAGGTGTGACTCTCCAATGGGTCTGTAGTCTCCAGGTGTGACTCTCCAATGGGTCTGTAGTCCCCAGGTGTGACTCTCTAATGGGTCTGTAGTCCCCAGGTGTGACTCTAATGGGTCTATAGTCCCCAGGTGTGACTCTCCAATGTGTCTGTAGTCTCCAGGTGTGACTCTCCAATGGGTCTGTAGTCCCCAGGTGTGACTAATGGGTCTGTAGTCCCCAGGTGTGACTCTCCAATGGATCTGTAGTCCCCAGGTGTGACTCTCCAATGGGTCTGTAGTCTCCAGGTGTGACTCTCCAATAGGTCTGTAGTCCCCAGGTGTGACTCTCCAATGGGTCTGTAGTCTCCAGGTGTGACTCTCCAATGGGTCTGTAGTCTCCAGGTGTGACTCTCCAATGGGTCTGTAGTCCCCAGGTGTGACTCTCCAATGGGTCTGTAGTCTCCAGGTGTGACTCTCCAATGGATCTGTAGTCTCCAGGTGTGACTCTCCAATGGATCTGTAGTCTCCAGGTGTGACTCTCCAATGGGTCTGTAGTCCCCAGGTGTGACTCTCCAATGGGTCTGTAGTCCCCAGGTGTGACTCTCCAATGGGTCTGTCGTCCCCAGGTGTGACTAATGGGTCTGTAGTCCCCAGGTGTGACTCTCCAATGGATCTGTAATCCCCAGGTGTGACTCTCCAATGGGTCTGTAGTCTCCAGGTGTGACTCTCCAATGGGTCTGTAGTCCCCAGGTGTGACTCTCCAATGGGTCTGTAGTCTCCAGGTGTGACTCTCCAATGGATCTGTAGTCTCCAGGTGTGACTCTCTAATGGGTCTGTCGTCGCCAGGTGTGACTCTCCAATGGATCTGTAGTCCCCAGGTGTGACTCTCCAATGGGTCTGTCGTCCCCAGGTGTGACTCTCCAATGGGTCTGTAGTCCTCAGGTGTGACTAATGGGTCTGTAGTCTCCAGGTGTGACTCTCTAATGGGTCTGTAGTCCACAGGTGTGACTAATGGGTCTGTAGTCCCCAGGTGTGACTCTCTAATGGGTCTGTAGTCTCCAGGTGTGACTCTCTAATGGATCTGTAGTCACCAGATGTGATTCTAATGGGTCTGTCGTCGCCAGGTCTGACTCTCCAATGGATCTGTAGTCCCCAGGTGTGACTCTCCAATGGGTCTGTAGTCCCCAGGTGTGACTCTCTAATGGGTCTGTCGTCCCCAGGTGTGACTCTCTAATGGGTCTGTAGTCCCCAGGTGTGACTCTCCAATGGGTCTGTAGTCCCCAGGTGTGACTCTCTAATGGGTCTGTAGTCCCCAGGTGTGACTCTCCAATGGGTCTGTCGTCCCCAGGTGTGACTCTCTAATGGGTCTGTAGTCTCCAGGTGTGACCCTCTAATGGGACTGTAGTCCCCAGGTGTGACTCTCTAATGGGTCTGTCGTCCCCAGGTGTGACTCTCTAATGGGTCTGTAGTCCCCAGGTGTGACTCTCTAATGGGTCTGTAGTCCCCAGGTGTGACTCTCTAATGGGTCTGTAGTCTCCAGGTGTGACTCTCCAATGGATCTGTAGTCCCCAGATGTGACTCTCTAATGGGTCTGTAGTCCCCAGATGTGACTCTCTAATGGGTCTGTAGTCTCCAGGTGTGACTTTAATGGGTTTATAGTCCCCAGGTGTGACTCTAATGGGTCTATAGTCCCCAGGTGTGACTCTCTAATGGGTCTGTAGTCCCCAGGTGTGACTCTGCAATGGGTCTGTAGTCCCCAGGTGTGACTCTCTAATGGGTCTGTAGTCCCCAGGTGTGACTCTCTAATGGATCTCTAGTCTCCAGGTGTGACTCTCCAATGGGTCTGTAGTCCCCAGGTGTGACTCTCGAATGGGTCTGTAGTCCCCAGGTGTGACTCTCCAATGGATCTGTAGTCTCCAGGTGTGACTCTCTAATGGGTCTGTAGTCCCCAGGTGTGACTCTCTAATGGGTCTGTAGTTCCCAGGTGTGACTCTCTAATGGGTCTGTAGTTCCCAGGTATGGCGCTTGTCGCCCCTCACCTCCTTCAATATATGAACTTCATCTGCCTGTATCTGGTCTGTCAGAAGCTCCGCATTGTTCCCTCTAAATGACTGGCAATGCTCGACGAATGTTCTTCGTTGATTCTCGAAGTACTGTCGTCCCCAGGTGTGACTAATGGGTCTGTAGTCCCCAGGTGTGACTCTAATGGGTCTGTAGT
Organism: Heptranchias perlo; assembly: GCF_035084215.1. Taxonomy (NCBI): domain Eukaryota; kingdom Metazoa; phylum Chordata; class Chondrichthyes; order Hexanchiformes; family Hexanchidae; genus Heptranchias; species Heptranchias perlo. The sequence goes on from NC_090370.1 coordinate 17,275,171, forward strand.
CCCCAGGTCTGACGCTAATGGGTCTGTAGTCCCCAGGTGTGACTCTAATGGGTCTGTAGTCCCCAGGTCTGACGCTAATGGGTCTGTAGTCCCCAGGTGTGACGCTAATGGGTCTGTAGTCTCCAGGTGTGACTCTCCAATGGATCTGTAGTCCCCAGGTGTGACTCTAATGGGTCTGTCGTCCCCAGGTGTGACTCTAATGGGTCTGTAGTCCCCAGGTGTGACTCTCCAATGTGTCTGTAGTCTCCAGGTGTGACTCTCCAATGGGTCTGTAGTCCCCAGGTGTGACTCTCCAATGGGTCTGTAGTCTCCAGGTGTGACTCTCCAATGGATCTGTAGTCTCCAGGTGTGACTCTCCAATGGATCTGTAGTCTCCAGGTGTGACTCTCCAATGGGTCTGTAGTCCCCAGGTGTGACTCTCTAATGGGTCTGTAGTCTCCAGGTGTGACTCTCTAATGGATCTGTAGTCCCCAGGTGTGACTCTCCAATGGATCTGTAGTCTCCAGGTGTGACTCTCCAATGGATCTGTAGTCTCCAGGTGTGACTCTCCAATGGGTCTGTAGTCCCCAGGTGTGTCTCTCTAATGGGTCTGTAGTCTCCAGGTGTGACTCTCTAATGGGTCTGTAGTCTCCAGGTGTGACTCTCTAATGGGTCTGTAGTCCCCAGGTGTGACTCTCTAATGGGTCTGTAGTTCCCAGGTATGACTCTCTAATGGGACTGTAGTCTCCAGGTGTGACTCTCCAATGGGTCTGTAGTTCCCAGGTGTGACTCTCCAATGGGTCTGTAGTCCCCAGGTGTGACTCTCCAATGGGTCTGTAGTCTCCAGGTGTGACTCTCTAATGGGTCTGTAGTCCCCAGGTGTGACTCTCTAATGGGTCTGTAGTCCCCAGGTGTGACTCTCTAATGGATCTGTAGTCCCCAGGTGTGACTCTCCAATGGATCTGTAGTCTCCAGGTGTGACTCTCCAATGGATCTGTAGTCTCCAGGTGTGACTCTCCAATGGGTCTGTAGTCCCCAGGTGTGTCTCTCTAATGGGTCTGTAGTCTCCAGGTGTGACTCTCTAATGGGTCTGTAGTCTCCAGGTGTGACTCTCCAATGGATCTGTAGTCTCCAGGTGTGACTCTCCAATGGGTCTGTAGTCCCCAGGTGTGTCTCTCTAATGGGTCTGTAGTCTCCAGGTGTGACTCTCTAATGGGTCTGTAGTCTCCAGGTGTGACTCTCTAATGGGTCTGTAGTCCCCAGGTGTGACTCTCTAATGGGTCTGTAGTTCCCAGGTATGACTCTCTAATGGGACTGTGGTCTCCAGGTGTGACTCTCCAATGGGTCTGTAGTTCCCAGGTATGACTCTCTAATGGGTCTGTAGTCCCCAGGTGTGACTCTCCAATGGGTCTGTAGTTCCCAGGTGTGACTCTCCAATGGGTCTGTAGTCCCCAGGTGTGACTCTCCAATGGGTCTGTAGTCTCCAGGTGTGACTCTTCAATGGGTCTGTAGTCCCCAGGTGTGACTCTCTAATGGGTCTGTAGTCCCCAGGTGTGACTCTCCAATGGGTCTGTAGTTCCCAGGTGTGACTCTCTAATGGGTCTGTAGTCTCCAGGTGTGACTCTTCAATGGGTCTGTAGTCTCCAGGTGTGACTCTCTAATGGGTCTGTAGTCCCCAGGTGTGACTCTCTAATGGGTCTGTAGTTCCCAGGTGTGACTCTCTAATGGGTCTGTAGTTCCCAGGTATGGCGCTTGTCGCCCTTCACCTCCTTCAATCTATGAACTTCATCTGCCTGTATCTGGTCTGTCAGAAGCTCCGCATTGTTCCCTCTAAATGACTGGCAATGCTCGACGAATGTTCTTCGTTGATTCTCGAAGTACTTGGTGTATAGCTCATCCATTCCGGGCTATTTATGTGTTTCAGCCCCTTTCACCTATATCGAATCTGTGCTTTACTCTTAATATCCCAGAGTGCGCTCGTTACGTGATTGCTGTTGGATGACACATTGTTACTACCCTCTCTGACTGATTCTAGGATGTTTCTACCAATCAGTGTGTTAGCAATCTCCTGTTCATCCTTGTTTTTACCTTCCCATGCGTCCCTCCTGGGTTTAACTTGCTCATTTCCCAACCTCTTACTATTATTGTATTGGATGAGTTTTGTAGTTATGTTTTCCATCTGCTGCTGTCCCTTCCCAGTTTTCTTTTGACCCCGACCTGTTTCTGTATAATCTTGTACTGTGCCCAGTGGTCGAAATCTCCCTTCTCCCTACATGCTGTGTAAATGTAATCTCCCTTCCATTCCAAAATCTTTCCCACAGATCTATGGACATCACAAAACAGATCGAGGAGAGATTAGCCATGTGGAAGCTTTTCACTTAGAAAAGCAGTGTTGATATCTTCATATGGGTGGAATCGATATATGGGGGATGGGGGGGGGGGGTGAATGGTGATATTGCTCCATAGCCTGTATACAGACCTGCTGATTTGAAATGGTTTTATTTGACACAGGTATTGCGGGATGCCTCGCTATCGTGGCGTTGGGCTTACAGAAACTGCGCAAAACAGACCAGAAGATATCTGTCCATCTGATCCACACAAGGGTGGCTGCTCAGGGCTTTGTGGTGGGAGCGATGACATTAGGTAAGAGATGAGCACTCATTAAACCATTCCCCAGGCTGCCACAGAATTTCCTTTGCCAATATTCCAAGGGGAATGTTTTTGAAATTCTGTCAATATTTCAGGAGCGCGAAATTTCCGGAATTTTTTCTTTCAAACTCGTCCCTTTTTTTGGAAAAATGATTTTAAATTCTCCACAGGAAGCAGACCTCAGGAAATAGTGGACTGTGTGCATGACCATTTCCCACGACGTGCTTCCTGCTTGGAGGGTCTGTGGGGGGGCGGGGGAGCAGTGGGAAATCGTACGGTGTCTGGGGGGGGATTCGTACGGTGTCTGGGGGGTGAATCGTACGGTCTCTGGGGGGTGAATCGTACGGTGTCTGGGGGGTGAATCGTACGGTGTCTGGGGGGGGGTGAATCGTACGGTGTCTGGGGGGTGAATCGTACGGTGTCTGGGGGGTGAATCGTACGGTGTCTGGGGGGTGAATCGTACGGTGTCTGGGGGGGTGAATCGTACGGTCTCTGGGGGGTGAATCGTACGGTGTCTGGGGGGGGGTGAATCGTACGGTGTCTGGGGGGGGGGATTCGTACGGTGTCTGGGGGGTGAATCGTACGGTGTCTGGGGGGTGAATCGTACGGTGTCTGGGGGGTGAATCGTACGGTGTCTGGGGGGTGAATCGTACGGTGTCAGGGGGGTGAATCGTACGGTGTCTGGGGGGGACTCGTACGGTGTCTGGGGGGTGAATCGTACGGTGTCTGGGGGGGTGAATCGTACGGTCTCTGGGGGGTGAATCGTACGGTGTCTGGGGGGTGAATCGTACGGTGTCTGGGGGGTGAATCGTACGGTGTCTGGGGGGTGAATTGTACGGTCTCTGGGGGGTGAATCGTACGGTGTCTGGGGGGGATTCGTACGGTGTCTGGGGGGATTCGTACGGTGTCTGGGGGGTGAATTGTACGGTGTCTGGGGGGGGGTGAATCGTACGGTGTCTGGGGGGTGAATCGTACGGTCTCTGGGGGGTGAATCGTACGGTGTCTGGGGGGTGAATCGTACGGTGTCTGGGGGGTGAATTGTACGGTCTCTGGGGGGTGAATCGTACGGTGTCTGGGGGGTGAATTGTACGGTCTCTGGGGGGTGAATCGTACGGTGTCTGGGGGGGATTCGTACGGTGTCTGGGGGGATTCGTACGGTGTCTGGGGGGTGAATTGTACGGTGTCTGGGGGGGGGTGAATCGTACGGTCTCTGGGGGGTGAATCGTACGGTGTCTGGGGGGTGAATCGTACGGTGTCTGGGGGGTGAATCGTACGGTGTCTGGGGGGTGAATCGTACGGTGTCTGGGGGGTGAATCGTACGGTGTCTGGGGGGGGATTCGTACGGTGTCTGGGGGGTGAATCGTACGGTGTCTGGGGGGTGAATCGGACGGTGTCTGGGGGGGGGATTCGTACGGTGTCTGGGGGGGGATTCGTACGGTGTCTGGGGGGTGAATCGTACGGTGTCTGGGGGGTGAATCGTACGGTGTCTGGGGGGTGAATCGTACGGTGTCTGGGGGGTGAATAGTACGGTGTCTGGGGGGTGAATCGTACGGTGTCTGGGGGGTGAATCGTACGGTGTCTGGGGGGGGGATTCGTACGGTGTCTGGGGGGGGATTCGTACGGTGTCTGGGGGGTGAATCGTACGGTGTCTGGGGGGTGAATCGTACGGTGTCTGGGGGTGAATCGTACAAGTGTCTGGGGGGTGAATCGTACGGTGTCTGGAGGGTGAATCGTACGGTGTCTGGGGGGTGAATCGTACGGTGTCTGGGGGGTGAATCGTACGGTGTCTGGGGGGTGAATCGTACGGTGTCTGGGGGGTGAATCGTACGGTGTCTGGGGGGTGAATCGTACGGTGTCTGGGGGGTGAATCGTACGGTGTCTGGGGGTGAATCGTACGGTGTCTGGGGGGTGAATCGTACGGTGTCTGGGGGGGGATTCGTACGGTGTCTGGGGGGTGAATCGTACGGTGTCTGGGGGTGAATCGTACGGTGTCTGGGGGGTGAATCGTACGGTGTCTGGGGGGTGAATCGTACGGTGTCTGGGGGTGAATCGTACGGTGTCTGGGGGGTGAATCGTACGGTGTCTGGGGGGTGAATCGTACGGTGTCTGGGGGGTGAATCGTAAGCTGTCTGGGGGGTGAATCGTACGGTGTCTGGGGGGTGAATCGTACGGTGTCTGGGGGTGAATCGTACGGTGTCTGGGGGGTGAATCGTACGGTGTCTGGGGGGGGATTCGTACGGTGTCTGGGGGGTGAATCGTACGGTGTCTGGGGGTGAATCGTACGGTGTCTGGGGGGTGAATCGTACGGTGTCTGGGGGGTGAATCGTACGGTGTCTGGGGGTGAATCGTACGGTGTCTGGGGGGTGAATCGTACGGTGTCTGGGGGGTGAATCGTACGGTGTCTGGGGGGTGAATCGTAAGCTGTCTGGGGGGTGAATCGTACGGTGTCTGGGGGGTGAATCGTACGGTGTCTGGGGGGGACTCGTTCGGTGTCTGGGGGTGAATCGTACGGTGCCTGGAGGGTGAATCGTACGTTGTCTGGGGGGTGAATCGTACGGTGTCTGGGGGTGGGGATTCGTACGGTGTCTGGGGGGTGAATCGTACGGTGTCTGGGGGGGGATTCGTACGGTGTCTGGGGGGTGAATCGTACGGTGTCTGGGGGGTGAATCGTACGGTGTCTGGGTTGGTGACTCGTACGGTGTCTGGGGGGTGAATCGTACGGTGTCTGGGGGGGACTCGTTCGGTGTCTGGGGGTGAATCGTACGGTGTCTGGGGGGTGAATCGTACGGTGTCTGGGGGTGAATCGTACGGTGTCTGGGGGGTGAATCGTACGGTGTCTGGGGGTGGGGATTCGTACGGTGTCTGGGGGGTGAATTGTACGGTGTCTGGGGGGGGATTCGTACGGTGTCTGGGGGGGGTGAATCGTACGGTGTCTGGGGGGTGAATCGTACGGTGTCTGGGGGGGACTCGTTCGGTGTCTGGGGGTGAATCGTACGGTGTCTGGGGGGTGAATCGTACGGTGTCTGGGGGTGAATCGTACGGTGTCTGGGGGGGGATTCGTACGGTGTCTGGGGGGGACTCGTTCGGTGTCTGGGGGTGAATCGTACGGTGTCTGGGGGGTGAATCGTACGGTGTCTGGGGGTGAATCGTACGGTGTCTGGGGGGTGAATCGTACGGTGTCTGGGGGGGATTCGTACGGTGTCTGGGGGGTGAATCGTACGGTGTCTGGGGGGTGAATCGTACGGTGTCTGGGGGGTGAATCGTACGGTATCTGGGGGGGATTCGTACGGTGTCTGGGGGGGGATTCGTACGGTGTCTGGGGGGTGAATCGTACGGTGTCTGGGGGGGGATTCGTACGGTGACTGGGGGGGGTATTTGTACGGTGTCTGGGGGGGTGAATCGTACGGTGTCTGGGGGGGATTCGTACGGTGTCTGGGGTGGTGAATCGTACGGTGTCTGGGGGGTGAATCGTACGGTGTCTGGGGGGGGATTCGTACGGTGTCTGGGGGTGAATCGTACGGTGTCTGGGGGGTGAATCGTACGGTGTCTGGGGGTGAATCGTACGGTCTCTGGGGGGTGAATCGTACGGTGTCTGGGGGTGAATCGTACGGTGTCTGGGGGGTGATTCGTACCGTGTCTGGGGGGGGATTCGTACGGTGTCTGGGGGGGGATTCGTACGGTGTCTGGGGGGTGAATCGTACGGTGTCTGGGGGGTGATTCGTACCGTGTCTGGGGTGGGGATTCGTACGGTGTCTGGGGGTGAATCGTACGGTGTCTGGGGGGTGAATCGTACGGTGTCTGGGGGGGGATTCGTACGGAGTCTGGGGGGTGAATCGTACGGTGTCTGGGGGGTGAATCGTACGGTGTCTGGGGGGGGATTCGTACGGAGTCTGGGGGGTGAATCGTACGGTGTCTGGGGGTGAATCGTACGGTGTCTGGGGGGTGAATCGTACGGTGTCTGGGGGGTGAATCTTACGGAGTCTGGGGGGGATTCGTACGGTGTCTGGGGGTGAATCGTACGGTGTCTGGGGGGTGAATCGTACGGTGTCTGGGGGGTGAATCGTACGGTGTCTGGGGGGGGGGATTCGTACGGTGTCTGGGGGGTGAATCGTACGGTGTCTGGGGGGTGAATCGTACGGTGTCTGGGTGGGGGATTCGTACGGTGTCTGGGGGGGTGAATCGTACGGTGTCTGGGGGGTGAATCGTACGGTGTCTGGGGGTGAATCGTACGGTGTCTGGGGGGTGAATCGTACGGTATCTGGGGGGGATTCGTATGGTGTCTGGGGGGTGAATCGTACGGTGTCTGGGGGGGGGATTCGTACGGTGTCTGGGGGGTGATTCGTACCGTGTCTGGGGGGTGAATCATACGGTGTCTGGGGGGTGAATCGTACGGTGTCTGGGGGGTGAATCATACGGTGTCTGGGGGGTGAATCGTACGGTGTCTGGGGGGTGACTCGTACGGTGTCTGGGGGGTGAATCGTACGGTGTCTGGGGGGTGAATCGTACGGTGTCTGGGGGGTGAAGCGTACGGTGTCTGGGTGGGTGAAGCGTACGGTGTCTGGGGGGTGAATCGTACGGTGTCTGGGGGGTGAATCGTACGGTGTCTGGGGGGTGACTCGTACGGTGTCTGGGGGGTGAATCGTACGGTGTCTGGGGGGGGATTCGTACGGTGTCTGGGGGGGGATTCGTACGGTGTCTGGGGGGTGAATCGTACGGTGTCTGGGGGTGAATCGTACGGTGTCTGGGGGTGAATCGTACGGTGTCTGGGGGGTGAATCGTACGGTGTCTGGGGGGGGATTCGTACGGTGTCTGGGGGGGTGAATCGTACGGTGTCTGGGGGGTGAATCGTACGGTGTCTGGGGGGGGGATTCGTACGGTGTCTGGAGGGTGAATCGTACGGTGTCTGGGGGGTGATTCGTACCGTGTCTGGGGGGTGAATCGTACGGTGTCTGGGGGGGACTCGTTCGGTGTCTGGGGGTGAATCGTACGGTGTCTGGGGGGTGAATCGTACGGTGTCTGGGGGTGAATCGTACGGTGTCTGGGGGGTGAATCGTACGGTGTCTGGGGGTGGGGATTCGTACGGTGTCTGGGGGGTGAATTGTACGGTGTCTGGGGGGGGATTCGTACGGTGTCTGGGGGGGGTGAATCGTACGGTGTCTGGGGGGTGAATCGTACGGTGTCTGGGGGGGACTCGTTCGGTGTCTGGGGGTGAATCGTACGGTGTCTGGGGGGTGAATCGTACGGTGTCTGGGGGTGAATCGTACGGTGTCTGGGGGGGGACTCGTTCGGTGTCTGGGGGTGAATCGTACGGTGTCTGGGGGGTGAATCGTACGGTGTCTGGGGGTGAATCGTACGGTGTCTGGGGGGTGAATCGTACGGTGTCTGGGGGGGATTCGTACGGTGTCTGGGGGGTGAATCGTACGGTGTCTGGGGGGTGAATCGTACGGTGTCTGGGGGGTGAATCGTACGGTATCTGGGGGGGATTCGTACGGTGTCTGGGGGGGGATTCGTACGGTGTCTGGGGGGTGAATCGTACGGTGTCTGGGGGGGGATTCGTACGGTGACTGGGGGGGGTATTTGTACGGTGTCTGGGGGGGTGAATCGTACGGTGTCTGGGGGGGATTCGTACGGTGTCTGGGGTGGTGAATCGTACGGTGTCTGGGGGGTGAATCGTACGGTGTCTGGGGGGGGATTCGTACGGTGTCTGGGGGTGAATCGTACGGTGTCTGGGGGGTGAATCGTACGGTGTCTGGGGGTGAATCGTACGGTCTCTGGGGGGTGAATCGTACGGTGTCTGGGGGTGAATCGTACGGTGTCTGGGGGGTGATTCGTACCGTGTCTGGGGGGGGATTCGTACGGTGTCTGGGGGGGGATTCGTACGGTGTCTGGGGGGTGAATCGTACGGTGTCTGGGGGGTGATTCGTACCGTGTCTGGGGTGGGGATTCGTACGGTGTCTGGGGGTGAATCGTACGGTGTCTGGGGGGTGAATCGTACGGTGTCTGGGGGGGGATTCGTACGGAGTCTGGGGGGTGAATCGTACGGTGTCTGGGGGGTGAATCGTACGGTGTCTGGGGGGGGATTCGTACGGAGTCTGGGGGGTGAATCGTACGGTGTCTGGGGGTGAATCGTACGGTGTCTGGGGGGTGAATCGTACGGTGTCTGGGGGGTGAATCTTACGGAGTCTGGGGGGGATTCGTACGGTGTCTGGGGGTGAATCGTACGGTGTCTGGGGGGTGAATCGTACGGTGTCTGGGGGGTGAATCGTACGGTGTCTGGGGGGGGGGATTCGTACGGTGTCTGGGGGGTGAATCGTACGGTGTCTGGGGGGTGAATCGTACGGTGTCTGGGTGGGGGATTCGTACGGTGTCTGGGGGGGTGAATCGTACGGTGTCTGGGGGGTGAATCGTACGGTGTCTGGGGGTGAATCGTACGGTGTCTGGGGGGTGAATCGTACGGTATCTGGGGGGGATTCGTATGGTGTCTGGGGGGTGAATCGTACGGTGTCTGGGGGGGGGATTCGTACGGTGTCTGGGGGGTGATTCGTACCGTGTCTGGGGGGTGAATCATACGGTGTCTGGGGGGTGAATCGTACGGTGTCTGGGGGGTGAATCATACGGTGTCTGGGGGGTGAATCGTACGGTGTCTGGGGGGTGACTCGTACGGTGTCTGGGGGGTGAATCGTACGGTGTCTGGGGGGTGAATCGTACGGTGTCTGGGGGGTGAAGCGTACGGTGTCTGGGTGGGTGAATCGTACGGTGTCTGGGGGGTGAATCGTACGGTGTCTGGGGGGTGAATCGTACGGTGTCTGGGGGGTGAATCGTACGGTGTCTGGGGGGTGAATCGTACGGTGTCTGGGGGGTGAATCGTACGGTGTCTGGGGGGTGAATCGTACGGTGTCTGGGGGGTGAATCGTACGGTGTCTGGGGGGTGAATCGTACGGTGTCTGGGGGGTGACTCGTACGGTGTCTGGGGGGTGAATCGTACGGTGTCTGGGGGGGGATTCGTACGGTGTCTGGGGGGGTATTCGTACGGTGTCTGGGGGGTGAATCGTACGGTGTCTGGGGGTGAATCGTACGGTGTCTGGGGGTGAATCGTACGGTGTCTGGGGGGTGAATCGTACGGTGTCTGGGGGGGGATTCGTACGGTGTCTGGGGGGGTGAATCGTACGGTGTCTGGGGGGTGAATCGTACGGTGTCTGGGGGGGGGATTCGTACGGTGTCTGGAGGGTGAATCGTACGGTGTCTGGGGGGTGATTCGTACCGTGTCTGGGGGGTGAATCGTACGGTGTCTGGGGGGGGATTCGTACGGTGTCTGGGGGTGAATCGTACGGTGTCTGGGGGGTGAATCGTACGGTGTCTGGGGGGGGGGATTCGTACGGTGTCTGGAGGGTGAATCGTACGGTGTCTGGGGGGTGATTCGTACCGTGTCTGGGGGGTGAATCGTACGGTGTCTGGGGGGTGAATCGTACGGTGTCTGGGGGGGGATTCGTACGGTGTCTGGGGGGGGATTCGTACGGTGTCTGGGGGGTGAATCGTACGGTGTCTGGGGGGTGAATCGTACGGTGTCTGGGGGGTGAATCGTACGGTGTCTGGGGGGTGAATCGTACGGTGTCTGGGGGGTGAATCGTACGGTGTCTGGGTGGGGGATTCGTACGGTGTCTGGGGGGGCGATTCGTACGATTCACCCCCCAGACACCGTACGATTCACCCCCAGACACCGTACGAGTCCCCCCCAGACATCGTACGGTGTCTGGGGGGGACTCGTACGGTGTCTGGGGGTGAATCGTACGGTGTCTGGGGGGTGAATCGTACGGTGTCTGGGGGGGGATTCGTACGGTGTCTGGGGGGTGAATCGTACGGTGTCTGGGGGGTGAATCGTACGGTGTCTGGGGGGTGAATCGTACGGTGTCTGGGGGGTGAATCGTACGGTGTCTGGGGGGGGTGAATCGTACGGTGTCTGGGGGGTGAATCGTACGGTGTCTGGGGGGGATTCGTACGGTGTCTGGGGGGGGATTCGTACGGTGTCTGGGGGTGAATCGTACGGTGTCTGTGGGGTGAATCGTACGGTGTCTGGGGGGTGAATCGTACAAGTGTCTGGGGGGGATTCGTACGGTGTCTGGGGGGTGAAGCGTACGGTGTCTGGGGGGTGAATCGTACGGTGTCTGGGGGGTGAATCGTACGGTGTCTGGGGGGTGAATCGTACGGTGTCTGGGGGGTGAATCGTACGGTGTCTGGGGGGGCGATTCGTACGGTGTCTCGGGGGGGGATTCGTATGGTGTCTGGGGGGTGAATCGTACGGTGTCTGGGGGGTGAATCGTACAAGTGTCTGGGGGGGATTCGTACGGTGTCTGGGGGGTGAAGCGTACGGTGTCTGGGGGGTGAATCGTACGGTGTCTGGGGGGTGAATCGTACGGTGTCTGGGGGGTGAATCGTACGGTGTCTGGGGGGTGAATCGTACAAGTGTCTGGGGGGGATTCGTACGGTGTCTGGGGGGTGAATCGTACGGTGTCTGGGGGGTGAATCGTACGGTGTCTGGGGGGTGAATCGTACGGTGTCTGGGGGGTGAATCGTACGGTGTCTGGGGGGTGAATCGTACGGTGTCTGGGGGGTGAATCGTACGGTGTCTGGGGGGTGAATCGTACGGTGTCTGGGTGGGGGATTCGTACGGTGTCTGGGGGGGCGATTCGTACGGTGTCTAGGGGGGGGATTCGTACGGTGTCTGGGGGGTGAATCGTACGGTGTCTGGGGGGGGTGCTGATAGGCCAAATGGTCTTTGCTTACTCTCTGTGCTTTGTTATTTCTTCCTTTAAAGTTCTCGCACCCTTGCTTTCCCTTCACCTTCCACCCTTATTGTCCCCCTCTCTCTCTCTTTAGAAGCTCCAGTCCTTGCTTGTTCCCTCTCCCATCTTGTTTTTCTCCTCATCCTTTCTCCTTGGGGTCCAACGAGTTGTAGTTGAGGGGGTTCTGCTGGCACTGGTACTGTGGAGTAGCATTGGGGTGTCACATAAAGCAGTGTCCGTTGCTGAGGTATTGATGGCAATGTCTCTTAAATATTTTACTCTCTAATGAGATACCGTGTCAGCAGGCTCTTTGATCGTGGAGGGCATCACACCCAAGCCACTTATGTCTTCACCCAACTCCCCCCCCGCCCCCCCCGGGGCAAGCTCCCAGCAGGGGGTCTTTCGATAATGAGAAGGAACGACGGCTGACTTCCCCCTCCTCCCTCCTCCCCGCCCCCCCCCCCAACCAAGGACGGAGACTCATTGTCGCTCACCAATAACTCTCAATTTTGGGATCAAACCTGGAACCTGACTGTTTGCATGTCTTGGGTAGTGGGCAGTGTCTTTACCCATGGAACCATCAGCAGAGCCCAATCACTCTGGAGTAGACCTGTGGAAATTGAACTTCAGGCTTTTTCTAGTGAAAGAGGGGGTGCTGGTGAAACAGCATGAGCGGGAGCTGGAAGACTGAGCTATTGAACGATGTCTTGGTGCATCATATAGTTCAGAGTAATTGTTCAGTATGTGTTAACGAATGCAGTTATATTAAAGCATATTACAGTTTTTACACTTCAATAGATTTACACTTCCCCATTAAACTTGAAGCATCCTTCTTCCTCTCCCCTTCCCCACTTCACTGGGTTGTAAAGTCGGGCTCAGTTTTTCCCCTCTTCTGGAGGTGCTGGCTCCTTGCTGGTTATGTTTTGCAGACATTGGCTACCCTGGTACCTTGCCCAAGAGCCCATTTTGAATGTGAGTTGTTGGTTGGCTATTTCACCATGTAGGGTACCACACACAAGCCCAATTCTGTCGTCCTACTTTCCCGCAGTAGTCACTGAATGGTGATCATGAGGTTCCCTTCCCAGATCCTGCACACTGAGGCTAAATTGTAAGACCCCAACCATTCTCTGGTTGAGATGAGCTAATTGAGCACAGACTGGGGATGGAAGCTGGGACTTCTGGTCTGTATGGCTCAGTTACACTGCGCTTTTACCAACTGAGCCAGCAGGCAGCTAAACCAGAAACTCCGCTGTAGCACCCCAATAATGCTGAATTTCCAATCATTTTTTTTCTAGGTGTCATCTACTCTATGTACAATGATTACATCAGGAAACCTCGGCAAGAATAGCAACCCCCTGCAAAGGTGAGAGTTTTGTTTTTGGACGGTAGTCAGGCCTGGGAGCACGACTTGACTTATTTAACTGATCTGCAATGGATTTGAGAAGCATGTTATATGCCTCACATTGAGGCGAGATGCGGACAGTGCAATTTGTTTTCATTAACCCAACTTGAAGCTTTTAATAAAGCTTTCTTCATGTGCTGCACTCGACTGCACACGCACACACTCGTTGACAGTGCACACTTTCTTACCAACACCGTGGGCCTACTCCGGGTTTGGTGACTCCTGCAATGAACCAGCTACTGGGAGGTGCACAAAACTCCGTGTGCGTTGTCTAAGATTATGTGGGGAAAGTGCCATTCAAGAGGCCACAGAGAGTGACCTACTCTGCTGCTGGCTGTGCTGAGATTGGCTCTTTTGTTATTCCTTTGTTCTAGCTCCGGACCTGCTCACTGCCACACACTGTCCTTCATCTTTCGCTAGCACTCCAGAAATCCTCTGCCTTGGCTGCTTGGAGGTGTGAGTACTGCATCTTGATTCCCCTTGCCCTGCATGCTGATTCCTGCTGAGTCCTCCTGCAATGCAGTCGACATCTTCCCGCTCTGTATGTTTGTCAGTTTTCCTGCAGCTGTTTTTTCCCCCTCCTCCAATTGTTTCCCCGCCTCTTCTGAAGGTGTGACTCCGGGGTACCAATGGCCATTCTTTATGTGTAAGCCTAAACAGCAGCCGCAGACTATTCAACTGTGGTGGGCATCACAGCCAAGACTGCTCTGCCCACACCCAATGTCCACTCACACACTCTCTTTGCGGGTAGCAATCTGGATAGTAACCATGAGTGAGATCAGCACAAACTGTGCATTGAGCCTGGGCCTTTCCTGCTCTATAACGCTCAGTACCCCAGCAGGAGGGGCAAGTATCACTGAAACATCAGGGGGAGCATCACCCAGACAAGCTTTTAATAGCCCTTGTTCAACAAAGGGCTCCTGGTAAATCTGATTATGTTAACCATGCCAGAACTGCATTTCATTCGTCAATTTTTGGTGACTGAGAAATTGAAGATTTACCCATTGGGCTCACATATAACTGTTAATCTTTGCTCCCCTTTCCTGTGTATTCACCCCAAGTTCTACCCAACCCCCAATGTGGTTTAAGTTACTCTTTGATAAACTGTAAGGTCAAGGGCATGACATTGGGGGTAATGTTAAGGCTCAGTCCCAGGAGGGAGCTTTGCTAACAATGATCACATCAGAGATAGGCCCACAACATTCTGACCAAGTGTGAGATGGAGCCTCGCACAATTTCCCTCCCTTTCCCCCTCCCCCCCCCCCATCCTGCTAACCCCCCCGTCTTTCTGGTGGTTGCCAGTCACCCAATTACTGTGCTGCACCTCAGTCTGGGAGCTGATATGATAGCATGAAATTCAGCTCCAGTGACAGGAACGGCTCCTTCTCAATGTCACTGGAGGGAATTTCGATGCAGAATTGCTGCACCCAGACTGTGTAGAACCAACAGGTCTAAAGTATAAAACTCTGGAACACAGGATCCCAGTACTGGGACAGGTACCTTCATAGCATTTAGGTTTTGGGGGCAGTTCAGAACATGTTACCTATTCAAAAAGCAAATACAGGAGATCCTTCATTACAGGTGTAGTGGGAAACCCGCAGAGGCAAACGAGCAGTAGAAGCCAGTTTGAAATATTTTACTAGTGTTGAAGGTTATAGAGGGGGTGCTGGTGAATGAGTTGATGTGACTGTGAATGGGAGCAGTTTACTGTAGGCAGCACTACCCATCTATGTCACATCAGGGCAGGGGCAGGGGAGCAGTTTTGCACTAAATAGCTCCTCCCCGGCTGCCTCTAACCTGCTTCAGCTGTCTGTACTCACCTGTAACTATAGAGTATGGTGCTATATCTTAAAATAATCTATGCAGAAAATGCATGAGTCCATGTAAATTCATCTGGTCTCAACTTTGAAAACCAGTTCACACAGATTTGTCCACTCCTCATGGTTTCAAGTACCGGATCCAAAGGTTACAGATAAAGCACATCGGCCAAGAATTTCCCCTTTTCTGGACTCCTGGAGCCTCTGCATCCAAGCGGGAGTTCCACCTGCCATGAGAATGCACCCCTGACCCTGGCTGATTTGCTGGGGCCAGGGTCATTTGCAGGTTCTCAGGCCTCTGCTGGGGTGTCTGCCTGGAGGGGGGCAGAGATTGGCTGCAGCAGAGCTCCATCACCCAGAGCAGCACTGGATGCTGGGGTGAATTGGCATCCTTTGCACCCAGTGTTGCTAAGGTGCAGATGGTGGGAAAGCCATAGTTCTGTCACTTGCATTTCCTGATGTTCCTGCCCATATTTGGGCAGATGTATTCTACAGCTGACATCATTTCCTGCTGAAACTGACTGAAGAAGCGGAGGAGTAAGTGCTGCATTCTGCTGGAGTTCGCTATTTGGTCAAAATATTCCATTCAGTTTCTGAAGGGTCAATTAAATGGCTCTGTAAGGTGTGCAGGCTGCTCCCTGTCCCTCTGCCAATGCTGCTTTGCTGGGAGGCAAAGCCCAGGGAGACACTCACTCCAATTAGTTCCCTCTTTCTCTCTCTCTGTTTAAACTGCTGAGCCTCGCCCAGGTATGTCCCACCTCGACCGGTTCAGAATGTTCACTCACTCACTGACACTTGGCCATGAGCCTGTGTCCTACCACTAGGTGGCTCAGTATGTTGGAGCTCCAACTACCATTGTACCCTTCCCCCTGAACAGTCTCGGAGTTGAATGAGAAATTTGATTGCAGTTGTACTGTGGTCAGGCCCAGCTGCATTGCAGCCTTCACTCTGTTTCGATTACCCCCCTGATCTAAAGGCAGTTTGTTGGCTTAGGGTCTTCTGTTGAGTCCTGGGCAGCCTGGTTTACATGGTCAAGGTCAGACCATGGAAACCAAATGTTACAGCCCATTGGAATGAATTGAGCTGGGATGATATTTATACAATGGATGTATACACAACCTGGTGTGACACTGAGCCCTTCAATCCCTGATCTGTGCTGAGTTAGCTGCTTTCAGCTGGGGCAGCAAAGTGGGGGGGGGGGCACAATTGGCCTCCCGCCTTTGTGCTACGGAGAGATCAAATTCAGCCAGGGTTCGCTGTGGTGTATATTTCCTGTCCGTTTCTCACAAAATGTACTTTTCACATTTCACTGCACCTGCCATCGATCTGCCCACTCCCAAACCCTGTCTCTGTCCTCCTGTAATCTCCCTCATCAGAGAATCACACCTGGGCACTACAGACCCATTAACAGAATCACAACTGGGCACTACAGACTCATTAACAGAATCACAACTGGGCACTACAGACCCATTAACGGAATCACACCTGGGCACCACAGACCCATTAACAGAATCACACCTGGGCACCACAGACCCATTAACAGAATCACACCTGGGCACTACAGACACATTAACAGAATCACAACTGGGCACAACAGACACATTAATGGAATCACACCTGGGCACTACAGACCCATTAACGGAATCACACCTGGGCACTACAGACCCATTAACAGAATCACACCTGGGCACCACAGACCCATTAATGGAATCACACATGGGCACAACAGACCCATTAACAGAATCACACCTGGGCACTACAGACACATGAACAGAATCATACCTGGGCACTACAGACCCATTAACAGAATCACACCTGGGCACTACAGACCCATTAATGGAATCACACCTGGGCACCACAGACCCATTAATGGAATCACACCTGGGCACTACAGACCCATTAACAGAATCACACATGGGCACTACAGACCCATTAACGGAATCACACCTGGGCACTACAGACCCATTAACAGAATCACACCTGGGCACCACAGACCCATTAATGGAATCACACATGGGCACCACAGACCCATTAACATAATCACACCTGGGCACTACAGACCCATGAACAGAATCACACCTGGGCACTACAGACCCATTAACAGAATCACAACTGGGCACTACAGACCCATTAATGGAATCACACCTGGGCACTACAGACCCATTAACAGAATCACACCTGGGCACTACAGACCCATGAACAGAATCACACCTGGGCACTACAGACCCATTAACAGAATCACACCTGGGCACTACAGACCCATTAACAGAATCACACCTGGGCACTACAGACACATTAATGGAATCACACCTGGGCACAACAGACCCATTAACAAAATCACAACTGGGCACTACAGACCCATTAACAGAATCACACCTGGGCACCACAGACCCATTAATGGAATCACACATGGGCACAACAGACCCATTAACAGAATCACACCTGGGCACTACAGACACATTAATGCAATCACACCTGGGCACAACAGACCCATTAACAGAATCACACCTGGGCACTACAGACCCATTAATGGAATCACACCTGGGCACTACAGACACATTAATGCAATCACACCTGGGCACGACAGACCCATTAACAGAATCACACCTGGGCACTACAGACACATTAATGCAATCACACCTGGGCACTGCAGACCCATTAACAGAATCACACCTGGGCACTACAGACACATTAATGCAATCACACCTGGGCACGACAGACCCATTAACAGAATCACACCTGGGCACAACAGACCCATTAATGCAATCACACATGGGCACAACAGACCCATTAACAGAATCACACCTGGGCACTACAGACACATTAATGGAATCACACCTGGGCACTACAGACCCATTAACAGAATCACACCTGGGCACTACAGACCCATTAATGGAATCACACCTGGGCACTACAGACCCATTAACAGAATCACACCTGGGCACAACAGACCCATTAATGGAATCACACCTGGGCACTACAGGCCCATTAACAGAATCACACCTGGGCACTACAGACACATTAATGCAATCACACCTGGGCACTGCAGACCCATTAACAGAATCACACCTGGGCACTACAGACCCATTAACAGAATCACACCTGGGCACTACAGACCCATTAATGGAATCACACCTGGGCACTACAGACCCATTAATGGAATCACACCTGGGCACTACAGACTCATTAACAGAATCACACCTGGGCACCACAGACCCATTAACAGAATCACACCTGGGCACTACAGACCCATTAACAGAATCACACCTGGGCACTACAGACCCATTAATGGAATCACACCTGGGCACTACAGACCCATTAATGGAATCACACCTGGGGACTACAGACTCATTAACAGAATCACACCTGCGCACTTCAGACCCATTAATGGAATCAAACCTGGGCACTACAGACCCATTGATGGAATCACACCTGGGCACCACAGACTCATTAACAGAATCACACCTGGGCACTACAGACCCATCAACAGAATCACAACTGGGCACTACAGACCCATTAATGGAATCACACCTGGGCACTACAGACCCATTAACAGAATCACACCTGCGCACTTCAGACCCATTAATGGAATCACACCTGGGCACGACAGACCCATTAACAGAATCACACCTGGGCACTACAGACCCATTAATGGAATCACACCTGTGGACTACAGACTCATTAACAGAATCACACCTGGGCACTACAGACCTATGAATGGAATCACACCTGTGGACTACAGACTCATGAACAGAATCACACCTGGGCACTACAGACCCATTAATGGAATCACACCTGGGCACTACAGACCCATTAACAGAATCACACCTGGGCACTACAGACCCATTAATGGAATCACACCTGGGCACGACAGACCCATTAACAGAATCACACCTGGGTACTACAGACCCATTAATGGAATCACACCTGGGCACTACAGACTCATTAACAGAATCACACCTGGGCACTACAGACCCATTAACAGAATAACACCTGGGCACTACAGACCCATTAATGGAATCACACCTGTGGACTACAGACTCATTAACAGAATCACACCTGGGCACCACAGACCCATGAATGGAATCACACCTGGGCACTACAGACCCATTACTGGAATCACACCTGGGCACGACAGACCCATTAACAGAATCACACCTGGGCACTAGAGACCCATTAATGGAATCACACCTGGGCACTACAGACCCATTAACAGAATCACACCTGGGCGCTACAGACCCATTAACAGAATCACACCTGGGCACGACAGACCCATTAATGGAATCACACCTGGGCGCTACAGACCCATTAACAGAATGACACCTGGGCACTACAGACCCATCAACAGAATCACACCTGGGCGCTACAGACCCATTAATGGAATCACTCCTGGGCACTACAGACCCATGAATGGAATCACACCTGGGCGCTACAGACCCATTAACGGAATCACACCTGGGCACTACAGACCCATTAATGGAATCACACCTGGGCGCTACAGACCCATTAACGGAATCACACCTGGGCACTACAGACCCATTAACAAAATCACACCTGGGCACTACAGACCCATTAACAGAATGACACCTGGGCACTACAGACCCATTAATGGAATCAGACATGGGCACCACAGACCCATTAACAGAATCACACCTGGGCACTACAGACACATTAACAGAATCACACCTGGGCACTACAGACTCATTAACAGAATCACACCTGGGCACTACAGACCCATTAACAGAATCACACCTGGGCACAACAGACCCATTAATGGAATCACACCTGGGCACTACAGACCCATTAACAGAATCACACCTGGGCACTACAGACACATTAATGCAATCACACCTAGGTACTGCAGACCCATTAACAGAATCACACCTGGGCACTACAGACCCATTAACAGAATCACACCTGGGCACTACAGACCCATTAATGGAATCACACCTGGGCACTACAGACCCATTAATGGAATCACACCTGGGCACTACAGACTAATTAACAGAATCACACCTGGGCACCACAGACCCATTAACAGAATCACACCTGGGCACTACAGACCCATTAACAGAATCACACCTGGGCACTACAGACCCATCAACAGAATCACAACTGGGCACTACAGACCCATTAATGGAATCACACCTGGGCACTACAGACCCATTAATGGAATCACACCTGGGGACGACAGACTCATTAACAGAATCACACCTGCGCACTTCAGACCCATTAATGGAATCACACCTGGGCACTACAGACCCATTCATGGAATCACACCTGGGCACCACAGACTCATTAACAGAATCACACCTGGGCACTACAGACCCATCAACAGAATCACAACTGGGCACGACAGACCCATTAATGGAATCACACCTGGGCACTACAGACCCATTAATGGAATCACACCTGGGGACTACAGACTCATTAACAGAATCACACCTGCGCACTTCAGACCCATTAATGGAATCACACCTGTGCACTGCAGACCCATCAACAGAATCACAACTGGGCACGACAGACCCATTAATGGAATCACACCTGGGCACTACAGATCCATCAACAGAATCACACCTGGGCGCTACAGACCCATTAATGGAATCACTCCTGGGCACTACAGACCCATGAATGGAATCACACCTGGGCGCTACAGACCCATTAACAGAATCACACCTGGGCACTACAGACCCATTAATGGAATCACACCTGGGCGCTACAGACCCATTAACGGAATCACACCTGGGCACTACAGACCCATTAACATAATCACACCTGGGCACTACAGACCCATTAACAGAATGACACCTGGGCACTACAGACCCATTAATGGAATCACACATGGGCACCACAGACCCATTAACAGAATCACACCTGGGCACTACAGACACATTAACAGAATCACACCTGGGCACTACAGACCCATTAACAGAATCACACCTGGGCACCACAGACCCATTAATGGAATCATACATGGGCACCACAGACCCATTAACATAATCACACCTGGGCACTACAGACCCATTAACAGAATCACACCTGGGCACTACAGACCCATTAACAGAATCACACCTGGGCACTACAGACACATTAACAGAATCACACCTGGGCACTACAGACTCATTAACAGAATCACACCTGGGCACTACAGACCCATTAACAGAATCACACCTGGGCACCACAGACCCATTAATGGAATCACACATGGGCACCACAGACCCATTAACAGAATCACACCTGGGCACTACAGACACATTAATGGAATCACACCTGGGCACAACAGACCCATTAACAAAATCACAACTGGGCACTACAGACCCATTAACAGAATCACACCTGGGCACCACAGACCCATTAATGGAATCACACATGGGCACAACAGACCCATTAACAGAATCACACCTGGGCACTACAGACACATTAATGCAATCACACCTGGGCACAACAGACCCATTAACAGAATCACACCTGGGCACTACAGACCCATTAATGGAATCACACCTGGGCACTACAGACACATTAATGCAATCACACCTGGGCACGACAGACCCATTAACAGAATCACACCTGGGCACTACAGACACATTAATGCAATCACACCTGGGCACTGCAGACCCATTAACAGAATCACACCTGGGCACTACAGACACATTAATGCAATCACACCTGGGCACTACAGACCCATTAACAGAATCACACCTGGGCACAACAGACACATTAATGCAATCACACATGGGCACAACAGACCCATTAACAGAATCACACCTGGGCACTACAGACACATTAATGGAATCACACCTGGGCACTACAGACCCATTAACAGAATCACACCTGGGCACTACAGACCCATTAATGGAATCACACCTGGGCACTACAGACCCATTAACGGAATCACACCTGGGCACAACAGACCCATTAATGTAATCACACCTGGGCACTACAGACCCATTAACAGAATCACACCTGGGCACTACAGACACATTAATGCAATCACACCTGGGCACTGCAGACCCATCAACAGAATCACAACTGGGCACTACAGACCCATTAATGGAATCACACCTGGGCACTACAGACCCATTAATGGAATCACACCTGGGGACGACAGACTCATTAACAGAATCACACCTGCGCACTTCAGACCCATTAATGGAATCACACCTGGGCACTACAGACCCATTCATGGAATCACACCTGGGCACCACAGACTCATTAACAGAATCACACCTGGGCACTACAGACCCATCAACAGAATCACAACTGGGCACGACAGACCCATTAATGGAATCACACCTGGGCACTACAGACCCATTAATGGAATCACACCTGGGGACTACAGACTCATTAACAGAATCACACCTGCGCACTTCAGACCCATTAATGGAATCACACCTGGGCACTGCAGACCCATCAACAGAATCACAACTGGGCACTACAGACCCATTAATGGAATCACACCTGGGCACTACAGATCCATCAACAGAATCACACCTGGGCGCTACAGACCCATTAATGGAATCACTCCTGGGCACTACAGACCCATGAATGGAATCACACCTGGGCGCTACAGACCCATTAACAGAATCACACCTGGGCACTACAGACCCATTAATGGAATCACACCTGGGGACTACAGACTCATTAACAGAATCACACCTGGGCACTACAGACCCATTAATGGAATCACACCTGGGCACTGCAGACCCATCAACAGAGTCACAACTGGGCACTACAGACCCATTAACAGAATCACACCTAGGCACTACAGACCCATTAATGGAATCACACCTGGGCACCACAGACCCATTAACAGAATCACACCTGCGCACTTCAGAACCATTAATGGAATCACACCTGGGCACTACAGACCCATTAACAGAATCACACCTGGGCACTACAGACCCATTAATGGAATCACACCTGGGCATGACAGACCCATTAACAGAATCACACCTGGGCACTACAGACCCATTAATGGAATCACACCTGGGCACTACAGACCCATTAACAGAATCACACCTGGGCACTACAGACACATTAATGCAATCACACCTAGGTACTGCAGACCCATTAACAGAATCACACCTGGGCACGACAGACCCATTAACAGAATCACACCTGGGCACTACAGACCCATTAATGGAATCACACCTGGGCACTACAGACCCATTAATGGAATCACACCTGGGCACTACAGACTAATTAACAGAATCACACCTGGGCACCACAGACCCATTAACAGAATCACACCTGGGCACTACAGACCCATTAACAGAATCACACCTGGGCACGACAGACCCATCAACAGAATCACAACTGGGCACTACAGACCCATTAATGGAATCACACCTGGGCACTACAGACCCATTAATGGAATCACACCTGGGGACGACAGACTCATTAACAGAATCACACCTGCGCACTTCAGACCCATTAATGGAATCACACCTGGGCACTACAGACCCATTCATGGAATCACACCTGGGCACCACAGACTCATTAACAGAATCACACCTGGGCACTACAGACCCATCAACAGAATCACAACTGGGCACGACAGACCCATTAATGGAATCACACCTGGGCACTACAGACCCATTAATGGAATCACACCTGGGGACTACAGACTCATTAACAGAATCACACCTGCGCACTTCAGACCCATTAATGGAATCACACCTGGGCACTGCAGACCCATCAACAGAATCACAACTGGGCACGACAGACCCATTAATGGAATCACACCTGGGCACTACAGATCCATCAACAGAATCACACCTGGGCGCTACAGACCCATTAATGGAATCACTCCTGGGCACTACAGACCCATGAATGGAATCACACCTGGGCGCTACAGACCCATTAACAGAATCACACCTGGGCACTACAGACCCATTAATGGAATCACACCTGGGCGCTACAGACCCATTAACGGAATCACACCTGGGCACTACAGACCCATTAACATAATCACACCTGGGCACTACAGACCCATTAACAGAATGACACCTGGGCACTACAGACCCATTAATGGAATCACACATGGGCACCACAGACCCATTAACAGAATCACACCTGGGCACTACAGACACATTAACAGAATCACACCTGGGCACTACAGACCCATTAACAGAATCACACCTGGGCACCACAGACCCATTAATGGAATCATACATGGGCACCACAGACCCATTAACATAATCACACCTGGGCACTACAGACCCATTAACAGAATCACACCTGGGCACTACAGACCCATTAACAGAATCACACCTGGGCACTACAGACACATTAACAGAATCACACCTGGGCACTACAGACTCATTAACAGAATCACACCTGGGCACTACAGACCCATTAACAGAATCACACCTGGGCACCACAGACCCATTAATGGAATCACACATGGGCACCACAGACCCATTAACAGAATCACACCTGGGCACTACAGACACATTAATGGAATCACACCTGGGCACAACAGACCCATTAACAAAATCACAACTGGGCACTACAGACCCATTAACAGAATCACACCTGGGCACCACAGACCCATTAATGGAATCACACATGGGCACAACAGACCCATTAACAGAATCACACCTGGGCACTACAGACACATTAATGCAATCACACCTGGGCACTGCAGACCCATTAACAGAATCACACCTGGGCACTACAGACACATTAATGCAATCACACCTGGGCACTACAGACCCATTAACAGAATCACACCTGGGCACAACAGACACATTAATGCAATCACACATGGGCACAACAGACCCATTAACAGAATCACACCTGGGCACTACAGACACATTAATGGAATCACACCTGGGCACTACAGACCCATTAACAGAATCACACCTGGGCACTACAGACCCATTAATGGAATCACACCTGGGCACTACAGACCCATTAACGGAATCACACCTGGGCACAACAGACCCATTAATGGAATCACACCTGGGCACTACAGACCCATTAACAGAATCACACCTGGGCACTACAGACACATTAATGCAATCACACCTGGGCACTGCAGACCCATCAACAGAATCACAACTGGGCACTACAGACCCATTAATGGAATCACACCTGGGCACTACAGACCCATTAATGGAATCACACCTGGGGACGACAGACTCATTAACAGAATCACACCTGCGCACTTCAGACCCATTAATGGAATCACACCTGGGCACTACAGACCCATTCATGGAATCACACCTGGGCACCACAGACTCATTAACAGAATCACACCTGGGCACTACAGACCCATCAACAGAATCACAACTGGGCACGACAGACCCATTAATGGAATCACACCTGGGCACTACAGACCCATTAATGGAATCACACCTGGGGACTACAGACTCATTAACAGAATCACACCTGCGCACTTCAGACCCATTAATGGAATCACACCTGGGCACTGCAGACCCATCAACAGAATCACAACTGGGCACTACAGACCCATTAATGGAATCACACCTGGGCACTACAGATCCATCAACAGAATCACACCTGGGCGTTACAGACCCATTAATGGAATCACTCCTGGGCACTACAGACCCATGAATGGAATCACACCTGGGCGCTACAGACCCATTAACAGAATCACACCTGGGCACTACAGACCCATTAATGGAATCACACCTGGGCGCTACAGACCCATTCACGGAATCACACCTGGGCACTACAGACCCATTAACAGAATCACACCTGGGCACTACAGACCCATTAACAGAATGACACCTGGGCACTACAGACCCATTAATGGAATCACACATGGGCACCACAGACCCATTAACAGAATCACACCTGGGCACTACAGACACATTAACAGAATCACACCTGGGCACTACAGACCCATTAACAGAATCACACCTGGGCACCACAGACCCATTAATGGAATCATACATGGGCACCACAGACCCATTAACATAATCACACCTGGGCACTACAGACCCATTAACAGAATCACACCTGGGCACTACAGACCCATTAACAGAATCACACCTGGGCACTACAGACACATTAACAGAATCACACCTGGGCACTACAGACTCATTAACAGAATCACACCTGGGCACTACAGACCCATTAACAGAATCACACCTGGGCACCACAGACCCATTAATGGAATCACACATGGGCACCACAGACCCATTAACAGAATCACACCTGGGCACTACAGACACATTAATGGAATCACACCTGGGCACAACAGACCCATTAACAAAATCACAACTGGGCACTACAGACCCATTAACAGAATCACACCTGGGCACCACAGACCCATTAATGGAATCACACATGGGCACAACAGACCCATTAACAGAATCACACCTGGGCACTACAGACACATTAATGCAATCACACCTGGGCACAACAGACCCATTAACAGAATCACACCTGGGCACTACAGACCCATTAATGGAATCACACCTGGGCACTACAGACACATTAATGCAATCACACCTGGGCACGACAGACCCATTAACAGAATCACACCTGGGCACTACAGACACATTAATGCAATCACACCTGGGCACTGCAGACCCATTAACAGAATCACACCTGGGCACTACAGACACATTAATGCAATCACACCTGGGCACTACAGACCCATTAACAGAATCACACCTGGGCACAACAGACCCATTAATGCAATCACACATGGGCACAACAGACCCATTAACAGAATCACACCTGGGCACTACAGACACATTAATGGAATCACACCTGGGCACTACAGACCCATTAACAGAATCACACCTGGGCACTACAGACCCATTAATGGAATCACACCTGGGCACTACAGACCCATTAACGGAATCACACCTGGGCACAACAGACCCATTAATGGAATCACACCTGGGCACTACAGACCCATTAACAGAATCACACCTGGGCACTACAGACACATTAATGCAATCACACCTGGGCACTGCAGACCCATTAACAGAATCACACCTGGGCACTACAGACCCATTAACAGAATCACACCTGGGCACTACAGACCCATTAATGGAATCACACCTGGGCACTACAGACCCATTAATGGAATCACACCTGGGCACTACAGACTCATGAACAGAATCACACCTGGGCACCACAGACCCATTAACAGAATCACACCTGGGCACTACAGACCCATTAACAGAATCACACCTGGGCACTACAGACCCATCAACAGAATCACAACTGGGCACTACAGACCCATGAATGGAATCACACCTGGGCACTACAGACCCATGAATGGAATCACACCTGGGGACTACAGACTCATTAACAGAATCACACCTGCGCACTTCAGACCCATTAATGGAATCACACCTGGGCACTACAGACCCATTGATGGAATCACACCTGGGCACCACAGACTCATTAACAGAATCACACCTGGGCACTACAGACCCATCAACAGAATCACAACTGGGCACTACAGACCCATTAATGGAATCACACCTGGGCACTACAGACCCATTAATGGAATCACACCTGGGGACGACAGACTCATTAACAGAATCACACCTGCGCACTTCAGACCCATTAATGGAATCACACCTGGGCACTGCAGACCCATCAACAGAATCACAACTGGGCACTACAGACCAATTAATGGAATCACACCTGGGGACTACAGACTCATTAACAGAATCACACCTGGGCACTACAGACCCATTAATGGAATCACACCTGGGCACTGCAGACCCATCAACAGAGTCACAACTGGGCACTACAGACCCATTAACAGAATCACACCTAGGCACTACAGACCCATTAATGGAATCACACCTGGGCACTACAGACCCATTAACAGAATCACACCTGCGCACTTCAGAACCATTAATGGAATCACACCTGGGCACTACAGACCCATTAACAGAATCACACCTGGGCACTACAGACCCATTAATGGAATCACACCTGGGCACTACAGACCCATTATTGGAATCACACCTGTGGACTACAGACTCATTAACAGAATCACACCTGGGCACTACAGACCCATTAATGGAATCACACCTGTGGACTACAGACTCATTAACAGAATCACACCTGGGCACTACAGACTCATTAATGGAATCACACCTGGGCACTACAGACCCATTAACAGAATCACACCTGGGCACTACAGACCCATTAATGGAATCACACCTGGGCACGACAGACCCATTAACAGAATCACACCTGGGCACTACAGACCCATTAATGGAATCACACCTGGGCACTACAGACTCATTAACAGAATCACACCTGGGCACTACAGACCCATTAACAGAATAACACCTGGGCACTACAGACCCATCAATGGAATCACACCTGTGGACTACAGACTCATTAACAGAATCACACCTGGGCACCACAGACCCATTAATGGAATCACACCTGGGCACTACAGACCCATTAATGGAATCACACCTGGGCACGACAGACCCATTAACAGAATCACACCTGGGCACTACAGACCCATTAATGGAATCACACCTGGGCACTACAGACCCATTAACAGAATCACACCTGGGCGCTACAGACCCATCAACAGAATCACACCTGGGCACTACAGACCCATTAATGGAATCACACCTGGGCGCGACAGACCCATTAACAGAATGACACCTGGGCACTACAGACCCATCAACAGAATCACACCTGGGCGCTACAGACCCATTAATGGAATCACTCCTGGGCACTACAGACCCATGAATGGAATCACACCTGGGCGCTACAGACCCATTAACGGAATCACACCTGGGCACTACAGACCCATTAATGGAATCACACCTGGGCGCTACAGACCCATTAACGGAATCACACCTGGGCACTACAGACCCATTAACAGAATCACAACTGGGCACTACAGACCCATTAACAGAATGACACCTGGGCACTACAGACCCATTAATGGAATCACACCTGGGCACTACAGACCCATTAACAGAATCACACCTGGGCACTACCGACTCATTAACAGAATCACACCTGGGCACTACAGACCCATTAACAGAATCACACCTGGGCACTACAGACCCATTAACAGAAGGACACCTGGGCACTACAGACCCATTAACAGAATGACACCTGGGCACTACAGACCCATTAACAGAATCACACCTGGGCACTACAGACCCATTAACAGAATCACACCTGGGCACTACAGACTCATTAACAGAATAACACCTGGGCACTACAGACCCATTAACAGAATAACACCTGGGCACTACAGACCCATTAATGGAATCACACCTGTGGACTACAGACTCATTAACAGAATCACACCTGGGCACTACAGACCCATTAATGGAATCACACCTGGGCACTACAGACACATTAATGCAATCACACCTGGGCACGACAGACCCATTAACAGAATCACACCTGGGCACTACAGACACATTAATGCAATCACACCTGGGCACTGCAGACCCATTAACAGAATCACACCTGGGCACTACAGACACATTAATGCAATCACACCTGGGCACTACAGACCCATTAACAGAATCACACCTGGGCACAACAGACCCATTAATGGAATCACACATGGGCACAACAGACCCATTAACAGAATCACACCTGGGCACGACAGACACATTAATGGAATCACACCTGGGCACTACAGACCCATTAACAGAATCACACCTGGGCACTACAGACCTATTAATGGAATCACACCTGGGCACTACAGACCCATTAACAGAATCACACCTGGGCACAACAGACCCATTAATGGAATCACACCTGGGCACAACAGACCCATTAACAGAATCACACCTGGGCACTACAGACACATTAATGCAATCACACCTGGGCACTGCAGACCCATTAACAGAATCACACCTGGGCACTACAGACCCATTAACAGAATCACACCTGGGCACTGCAGACCCATTAATGGAATCACACCTGGGCACTACAGACCCATTAATGGAATCACACCTGGGCACTACAGACTCATGAACAGAATCACACCTGGGCACCACAGACCCATTAACAGAATCACACCTGGGCACTACAGACCCATTAACAGAATCACACCTGGGCACTACAGACCCATCAACAGAATCACACCTGGGCACTACAGACCCATTAATGGAATCACACCTGGGCACTGCAGACCCATCAACAGAGTCACAACTGGGCACTACAGACCCATTAACAGAATCACACCTAGGCACTACAGACCCATTAATGGAATCACACCTGGGCACTGCAGACCCATTAACAGAATCACACCTGCGCACTTCAGACCCATTAATGGAATCACACCTGGGCACTACAGACCCATTAACAGAATCACACCTGGGCACTACAGACCCATTAATGGAATCACACCTGGGCACGACAGACCCATTAACAGAATCACACCTGGGCACTACAGACCCATTAATGGAATCACACCTGTGGACTACAGACTCATTAACAGAATCACACCTGGGCAGTACAGACCCATTAATGGAATCACACCTGTGGACTACAGACTCATTAACAGAATCACACCTGGGCACTACAGACCCATTAATGGAATCACACCTGGGCACTACAGACCCATTAACAGAATCACACCTGGGCACTACAGACCCATTAATGGAATCACACCTGGGCACGACAGACCCATTGACAGAATCACACCTGGGCACTACAGACCCATTAATGGAATCACACCTGGGCACTACAGACTCATTAACAGAATCACACCTGGGCACTACAGACCCATTAACAGAATAACACCTGGGCACTACAGACCCATTAATGGAATCACACCTGGGCACTACAGACTCATTAACAGAATCACACCTGGGCACCACAGACCCATTAATGGAATCACACCTGGGCACTACAGACCCATTAATGGAATCACACCTGGGCACGACAGACCCATTAACAGAATCACACCTGGGCACTACAGACCCATTAATGGAATCACACCTGGGCACTACAGACCCATTAACAGAATCACACCTGGGCGCTACAGACCCATCAACAGAATCACACCTGGGCACTACAGACCCATTAATGGAATCACACCTGGGCGCTACAGACCCATTAACAGAATGACACCTGGGCACTACAGACCCATCAACAGAATCACACCTGGGCGCTACAGACCCATTAATGGAATCACTCCTGGGCACTACAGACCCATGAATGGAATCACACCTGGGCGCTACAGACCCATTAACGGAATCACACCTGGGCACTACAGACCCATTAATGGAATCACACCTGGGCGCTACAGACCCATTAACGGAATCACACCTGGGCACTACAGACCCATTAACAGAATCACAACTGGGCACTACAGACCCATTAACAGAATGACACCTGGGCACTACAGACCCATTAATGGAATCACACATGGGCACCACAGACCCATTAACAGAATCACACCTGGGCACTACAGACACATTAACAGAATCACACCTGGGCACTACAGACTCATTAACAGAATCACACCTGGGCACTACAGACCCATTAACAGAATGACACCTGGGCACTACAGACCCATTAACAGAATCACACCTGGGCACTACAGACCCATTAACAGAATCACACCTGGGCACTACAGACTCATTAACAGAATAACACCTGGGCACTACAGACCCATTAACAGAATAACACCTGGGCACTACAGACCCATTAATGGAATCACACCTGTGGACTACAGACTCATTAACAGAATCACACCTGGGCACTACAGACCCATTAATGGAATCACACCTGGGCACTACAGACACATTAATGCAATCACACCTGGGCACGACAGACCCATTAACAGAATCACACCTGGGCACTACAGACACATTAATGCAATCACACCTGGGCACTGCAGACCCATTAACAGAATCACACCTGGGCACTACAGACACATTAATGCAATCACACCTGGGCACTACAGACCCATTAACAGAATCACACCTGGGCACAACAGACCCATTAATGGAATCACACATGGGCACAACAGACCCATTAACAGAATCACACCTGGGCACTACAGACACATTAATGGAATCACACCTGGGCACTACAGACCCATTAACAGAATCACACCTGGGCACTACAGACCCATTAATGGAATCACACCTGGGCACTACAGACCCATTAACAGAATCACACCTGGGCACAACAGACCCATTAATGGAATCACACCTGCGCACTACAGACCCATTAACAGAATCACACCTGGGCACTACAGACACATTAATGCAATCACACCTGGGCACTGCAGACCCATTAACAGAATCACACCTGGGCACTACAGACCCATTAACAGAATCACACCTGGGCACTACAGACCCATTAATGGAATCACACCTGGGCACTACAGACCCATTAATGGAATCACACCTGGGCACTACAGACTCATGAACAGAATCACACCTGGGCACCACAGACCCATTAACAGAATCACACCTGGGCACTACAGACCCATTAACAGAATCACACCTGGGCACTACAGACCCATCAACAGAATCACAACTGGGCACTACAGACCCATTAATGGAATCACACCTGGGCACTACAGACCCATTAATGGAATCACACCTGGGGACTACAGACTCATTAACAGAATCACACCTGCGCACTTCAGACCCATTAATGGAATCACACCTGGGCACTACAGACCCATTGATGGAATCACACCTGGGCACCACAGACTCATTAACAGAATCACACCTGGGCACGACAGACCCATCAACAGAATCACAACTGGGCACTACAGACCCATTAATGGAATCACACCTGGGCACTACAGACCCATTAATGGAATCACACCTGGGGACTTCAGACTCATTAACAGAATCACACCTGCGCACTTCAGACCCATTAATGGAATCACACCTGGGCACTGCAGACCCATCAACAGAGTCACAACTGGGGACTACAGACCCATTAACAGAATCACACCTCGGCACTACAGACCCATTAATGGAATCACACCTGGGCACTACAGACCCATTAACAGAATCACACCTGCGCACTTCAGACCCATTAATGGAATCACACCTGGGCACTACAGACCCATTAACAGAATCACACCTGGGCACTACAGACCCATTAATGGAATCACACCTGGGCACTACAGACTCATTAACAGAATCACACCTGGGCACTACAGACCCATTAACAGAATCACACCTGGGCACCACAGACCCATTAATGGAATCACACATGGGCACCACAGACCCATTAACAGAATCACACCTGGGCACTACAGACACATTAATGGAATCACACCTGGGCACAACAGACCCATTAACAAAATCACAACTGGGCACTACAGACCCATTAACAGAATCACACCTGGGCACCACAGACCCATTAATGGAATCACACATGGGCACAACAGACCCATTAACAGAATCACACCTGGGCACTACAGACACATTAATGCAATCACACCTGGGCACAACAGACCCATTAACAGAATCACACCTGGGCACTACAGACCCATTAATGGAATCACACCTGGGCACTACAGACACATTAATGGAATCACACCTGGGCACGACAGACCCATTAACAGAATCACACCTGGGCACTACAGACACATTAATGCAATCACACCTGGGCACTGCAGACCCATTAACAGAATCACACATGGGCACTACAGACACATTAATGCAATCACACCTGGGCACTACAGACCCATTAACAGAATCACACCTGGGCACAACAGACCCATTAATGCAATCACACATGGGCACAACGGACCCATTAACAGAATCACACCTGGGCACGACAGACACATTGATGGAATCACACCTGGGCACTACAGACCCATTAACAGAATCACACCTGGGCACAACAGACCCATTAATGGAATCACACCTGGGCACTACAGACCCATTAACAGAATCACACCTGGGCACTACAGACACATTAATGCAATCACACCTGGGCACTGCAGACCCATTAACAGAATCACACCTGGGCACTACAGACCCATTAACAGAATCACACCTGGGCACTACAGACCCATTAATGGAATCACACATGGGCACCACAGACCCATTAACAGAATCACACCTGGGCACTACAGACACATTAATGGAATCACACCTGGGCACAACAGACCCATTAACAAAATCACAACTGTGCACTACAGACCCATTAATGGAATCACACATGGGCACAACAGACCCATTAACAGAATCTCACCTGGGCACTACAGACACATTAATGCAATCACACCTGGGCACAACAGACCCATTAACAGAATCACACCTGGGCACTACAGACCCATT
Source organism: Heptranchias perlo (assembly GCF_035084215.1). Taxonomy (NCBI): domain Eukaryota; kingdom Metazoa; phylum Chordata; class Chondrichthyes; order Hexanchiformes; family Hexanchidae; genus Heptranchias; species Heptranchias perlo. The sequence goes on from NC_090370.1 coordinate 17,309,057, forward strand.
AATGGAATCACACCTGGGCACTACAGACACATTAATGGAATCACACCTGGGCACGACAGACCCATTAACAGAATCACACCTGGGCACGACAGACACATTAATGCAATCACACCTGGGCACTGCAGACCCATTAACAGAATCACACATGGGCACTACAGACACATTAATGCAATCACACCTGGGCACTACAGACCCATTAACAGAATCACACCTGGGCACAACAGACCCATTAATGCAATCACACATGGGCACAACAGACCCATTAACAGAATCACACCTGGGCACTACAGACACATTAATGGAATCACACCTGGGCACTACAGACCCATTAACAGAATCACACCTGGGCACTACAGACCCATTAATGGAATCACACCTGGGCACTACAGACCCATTAACAGAATCACACCTGGGCACAACAGACCCATTAATGGAATCACACCTGGGCACTACAGACCCATTAACAGAATCACACCTGGGCACTACAGACACATTAATGCAATCACACCTGGGCACTGCAGACCCATTAACAGAATCACACCTGGGCACTACAGACCCATTAACAGAATCACACCTGGGCACTACAGACCCATTAATGGAATCACACCTGGGCACTACAGACCCATTAATGGAATCACACCTGGGCACTACAGACTCATTAACAGAATCACACCTGGGCACCACAGACCCATTAACAGAATCACACCTGGGCGCTGCAGACCCATTAACAGAATCACACCTGGGCACTACAGACCCATCAACAGAATCACAACTGGGCACTACAGACCCATTAATGGAATCACACCTGGGCACTACAGACCCATTAATGGAATCACACCTGGGGACTACAGACTCATTAACAGAATCACACCTGCGCACTTCAGACCCATTAATGGAATCACACCTGGGCACTACAGACCCATCAACAGAATCACAACTGGGCACTACAGACCCATTAATGGAATCACACCTGGGCACTACAGACCCATTAATGGAATCACACCTGGGGACTACAGACTCATTAACAGAATCACACCTGCGCACTTCAGACCCATTGATGGAATCACACCTGGGTACCACAGACTCATTAACAGAATCACACCTGGGCACTACAGACCCATCAACAGAATCACAACTGGGCACTACAGACCCATTAATGGAATCACACCTGGGCACTACAGACCCATTAATGGAATCACACCTGGGGACTACAGACTCATTAACAGAATCACACCTGCGCACCTCAGACCCATTAATGGAATCACACCTGGGCACTGCAGACCCATCAACAGAATCACAACTGGGCACTACAGACCCATTAATGGATTCACACCTGGGGACTACAGACTCATTAACAGAATCACACCTGGGCACTACAGACCCATTAATGGAATCACACCTGGGCACTGCAGACCCATCAACAGAGTCACAACTGGGCACTACAGACCCATTAACAGAATCAAACCTAGGCACTACAGACCCATTAATGGAATCACAACTGGGCACTAGAGACCCATTAACAGAATCACACCTGCGCACTTCAGACCCATTAATGGAATCACACCTGGGCACTACAGACCCATGAACAGAATCACACGTGGGCACTACAGACCCATTAATGGAATCACACCTGGGCACGACAGACCCATTAACAGAATCACACCTGGGCACTACAGACCCATTAATGGAATCACACCTGTGGACTACAGACTCATTAACAGAATCACACCTGGGCACTACAGACCCATTAATGGAATCACACCTGGGCACTACAGACCCATTAACAGAATCACACCTGGGCACTACAGACCCATTAATGGAATCACACCTGGGCACGACAGACCCATTAACAGAATCACACCTGGGCACTACAGACCCATTAATGGAATCACACCTGGGCACTACAGACTCATTAACAGAATCACACCTGGACACTACAGACCCATTAACAGAATAACACCTGGGCACTACAGACCCATTAATGGAATCACACCTGTGGACTACAGACTCATTAACAGAATCACACCTGGGCACCACAGACCCATTAATGGAATCACACCTGGGCACTACAGACCCATTAATGGAATCACACCTGGGCACGACAGACCCATTGACAGAATCACACCTGGGCACTACAGACCCATTAATGGAATCACACCTGGGCACTGCAGACCCATTAACAGAATCACACCTGGGCGCTACAGACCCATTAACAGAATCACACCTGGGCACTACAGACCCATTAATGGAATCACACCTGGGCGCTACAGACCCATTAACAGAATGACACCTGGGCACTACAGACCCATCAACAGAATCACACCTGGGCGCTACAGACCCATTAATGGAATCACTCCTGGGCACTACAGACCCATGAATGGAATCACACCTGGGCGCTACAGACCCATTAACGGAATCACACCTGGGCACTACAGACCCATTAATGGAATCACACCTGGGCGCTACAGACCCATTAACGGAATCACACCTGGGCACTACAGACTCATTAACATAATCACACCTGAGCACGACAGACCCATTAACAGAATGACACCTGGGCACTACAGACCCATTAATGGAATCACACATGGGCACCACAGACCCATTAACAGAATCACACCTGGGCACTACAGACACATTAACAGAATCACACCTGGGCACTACAGACTCATTAACAGAATCACACCTGGGCACTACAGACCCATTAACAGAATCACACCTGGGCACTACAGACCCATTAACAGAATGACACCTGGGCACTACAGACCCATTAACAGAATGACACCTGGGCACTACAGACCCATTAACAGAATGACACCTGGGCACTACAGACCCATTAACAGAATCACACCTGGGCACTACAGACTCATTAACAGAATAACACCTGGGCACTACAGACCCATTGATGGAATCACACCTGGGCACGACAGACCAATTATAGAGTCACACCTGGAGACTACAGACCCATTGGAGAGTCACACCTGGGCACCACAGACCCATAATAGAGTCACACCTGGAGACTACAGACCCATTGGAGAGTCACACCTGGGCACTACAGACCCATAAGAGTCACACCTGAGGACTACAGACCCATTGGAGAGTCACACCTGGAGACTACAGACCCATTGGAGAGTCACACCTGGGCACTACAGACCCATAAGAGTCACACCTGAGGACTACAGACCCATTGGAGAGTCACACCTGGAGACTACAGACCCATTAGAGAGTCACACCTGGGCACTACAGACCCATAAGAGTCACACCTGAGGACTACAGACCCATTGGAGAGTCACACCTGGAGACTACAGACCCATTAGAGAGTCACACCTGGGGACTACAGACCCATTAGAGAGTCACACCTGGAGACTACAGACCCATTGGAGAGTCACACCTGGAGACTACAGACCCATTGGAGAGTCACACCTGGGGACTACAGACCCATTAGAGAGTCACACCTGGGGACTACAGACCCATTAGAGGTTCACACCTGGGGACTACAGACCCATTAGAGAGTCACACCTGGGGACTACAGACCCATTCGAGAGTCACACCTGGAGACTACAGACCCATTGGAGAGTCACACCTGGAGACTACAGACCCATTGGAGAGTCACACCTGGGGACCACAGACCCATTGGAGAGTCACACCTGGGGACTACAGACCCATTGGAGAGTCACACCTGGGGACTACAGACCCATTGGAGTCACACCTGGAGACGACAGACCCATTACAGAGTCACACCTGGGGACTACAGACCCATTAGAGAGTCACACCTGGAGACTACAGACCCATTGGAGAGTCACACCTTGGGACTACAGACCCATTGGAGAGTCACACCTGGGGACCACAGACCCATTAGAGAGTCACACCTGGAGACTACAGACCCATTGGAGAGTCACACCTGGGGACGACAGACCCATTAGAGAGTCACTCCTGGAGACTACAGACCCATTGGAGAGTCACACCTGGGGACTACAGACCCATTGCAGAGTCACACCTGGAGACTACAGACCCATTTGAGTCACACCTGGAGACTACAGACTCATTGGAGAGTCACACCTGAGGACTACAGACCCATTATAGAGTCACACCTGGAGACTGCAGACCCATTACAGAGTCACACCTGGAGACTACAGACCCATTAGAGAGTCACACCTGGGGACCACAGACCCATTAGAGAGTCACACCTGGGGACGACAGACATTAGAGAGTCACACCTGGAGACTACAGACCCATTAGAGAGTTACACCTGGGGACTAAAGACCCATTGGAGAGTCACACCTGGGGACTTCAGTCCCATTAGAGAGTCACACTTGGAGACTAGAGACCCATTGGAGACTCACACCTGGAGACTACAGATCCATTAGAGAGTCACACCTGGAGACTACTGATCCATTAGAGAGTCACACCTGGAGACTACAGACCCATTGGTGAGATACACCTGGGGACGACAGACCCATTGGAGAGTCACACCTGGAGACTACAGACCCATTGGAGTCACACCTGGGGACTACAAACCCATTAGAGACTCACACCTGGAGACTACAGACCCATTGGAGAGTCACACCTGAGGACTACAGACCCATTGGAGAGTCACACCTGGTGACGACAGACCCATTGCAGAGTCACACCTGGAGACTACAGACGCATTAGAGTCACACCTGGGGACTACAAACCCATTAGAGACTCACACCTGGAGACTACAAACCCATTAGAGACTCACACCTGGAGACTACAGACCCATTGGAGAGTCACACCTGGCGACTACAGACCCATTGGAGAGTCACACCTGGAGACTACAGTCCCATTAGAGGGTCACACCTGGGGACTGCTGTCCCATTAGTGGGTCACACCTGGGGAAAACATCCCCATTAGTGTCACACCTGGGGACTCCGGACCCATTAGAGTCACACCTGGGGGACTACAGACCCATTAGAGGGTCACACCTGGGGGACTACAGTCCCATTAGAGGGTCACACCTGGGGACTACAGTCCCATTAGAGGGTCACACCTGGGGGACTACAGACCCATTAGAGGGTCACACCTGGGGGACTACAGTCCCATTAGAGGGTCACACCTGGGGACTACAGTCCCATTAGAGGGTCACACCTGGAGATTACAGACCCATTAGAGAGTCATACCTGGGGACTACAGACCCATTGAAGTCACACCTGGGGACGACAGACCCATTAGAGAGTCACACCTGGAGACTACAGTCCCATTAGAGGGTCACACCTGGGGACTACAGACCCATTAGAGAGTCACACCTGGGGACTACAGACCCATTAGAGAGTCACACCTGGGGACTACAGACCCATTAGAGAGTCACACCTGGAGACTACAGTCCCATTAGAGGGTCACACCTGGGGACTACAGACCCATTAGAGAGTCACACCTGGGGACTACAGACCCATTAGAGAGTAACACCTGGGGACTACAGTCCCATTAGAGGGTCACACCTGGGGACTACAGACCCATTAGAGAGTCACACCTGGAGACTACAGACCCATTAGAGAGTCACACCTGGGGGACTACAGACCCATTAGAGAGTCACACCTGGGGGACTACAGACCCATTAGAGAGTCACACCTGGAGACTACAGACCCATTAGAGAGTCACACCTGGAGACTACAGACCCATTGGAGGGTCACACCTGGGGGACTACAGTCCCATTAGAGGGTCACACCTGGGGGACTACAGTCCCATTAGAGAGTCACACCTGGGGACTACAGACCCATTGAAGTCACACCTGGGGACTACAGACCCTTTGCCATGACCTCAATAAATGGAAAACTGATGGAATCAACAACCTGTCAGAAAAGTGAAGGAGAGCAGTGTGGAAATAAACTAATAAATGACAATCAACACGGCCTTATAAGGGATAGATCGTGTCTGACCAACCAGAGACTTTTGGGGTAGCATCCCAAATTGACAAAGGGAAGACCTGTGATAAAATGTAACCTCAATGCCAAAAGGCCTTTGATAATGTACAACACAAGGGACTACTTTATGAAGTAAGGTCCGAGGGTAGGAGGGGTGTAACATGGACTAGAATCGGCTAAAGGGAAGGAATCAGAGGGTAGTCGTAAGGGGAGCAATGGGGGACAGGTGCAGAGTGGGCTGCCCCAGGGGTCCGCTCTGGGATCCCCTCCTCCTAATATACATGAGTGAACTGGAATTGCAGTCTCAATGTAGGCAGGTAAATTCCAGGGGACTGTGGACTCAGAAGATCTTACAAAGAGAGCTAGACAGGGTTTGCACCTGGGCTGATCAGTGGCAAATGAAGTTTAATACGAATAAGTGCAAGGTATTACATATTACATGTAAAAATAGGAGGCACATGTATCCCATGGTGAGATAGTCCTGGCGAAGGAGAAAGCTGGATGCTATAATAGGAAGAGATAGGATTGATATTCTGGAAAGATAAGGCTCAAGACCTCTGTGATCCAACCCCAGTGTAATGGAACTATCAGTCCCGTAGATTTAATAGATTCCTTTTGCTCACTGTCTGGGTGGTGGGATAACCTGCCTCTGGAATTCATTCCTTTTCTTTTCTCCCTGGAGAGCAAGAAGAGAGGGATCAGCAAAGAATGGCAGTGCCATGCAGGCTGTGAATGGAGGCACAAGTGGATTTGGAACAGCGAGTCTGCTGAGGGCTGAGGCGTGCTTAGGCTGCACTATGAGGACCATTGAATTCGATTCGACAATATTTCACTGTGGATTTAACAACTAAAAGCCAGATTGCACCGTGCAGTCAGATGTTGACGGGAGAGTGAATTGATCTGCATGACATAAATTGAAATGACATCTCTCCCTTGTGGTCAACTTCAATCTCAACCTTCTCCCACACCTCCCCAGTATATCTGTACTGGTTAGGGATCCCTTGGAAAGGGCGTGCACATTCCTGGCCAGGTTTGGGCTATTATCTGCTTGAATGACACTGCCGCAGGTCCATACACAAGCACCCCACCCCCCACCAATAAAAACAAGTGTAGCACTGCATACGTGTTGGGAATTTATCCGTGTCCTGCTGTCAAAACACATCAGAATCCGTTTATAAGGCTTCAGAATTACATTGTGCACATTTAACAACACATGAAAGACTTCGGAGGTTGAAATTCCAGGTAAATCCCTTTGGATATTCCCACTGTGGAACTGAAAAACATAAGCCCCCTTCTCCGTCCGTCCAGAAAATGCTGGACCATTTACCATACAGTGTACGTCACAGTGCTGTAAATTGATCCATTACATGATTGCCTAATGGCAGTCACAATGCACGTGGCACTGGGATATCTGCTGCCAACAATAAAACTGTTGACAAGAAATTTAGATCATTTTTAATATTTAAAAACAGATTCTTGACCCACAGAGTTCCCCTATGTTTGAAGTAGAGAATTGAGTCTTGGTGAGTCCTACATAATGATTGCAGCATGGAAAGGGCTTCATTTTGATCTTCTGACACCATCAGCTTGTGATCATCGTGAGAATCACGTGTGGCTGTCCACATCACTCAGCAGAGAGAGTTCCATAGGAGTTCCCAAACCAGTCTAAATGGAAGAGGAGAGGGAGAGAATAGGGGATAAATTAGTTGCTTGTTCAGAGCATTGCTTTACCTGAAGTTAGAGGCTATAGTTAAAGTTGCTATAACTTACTCAGTTTAGTGGGTAAATGCAGCAATTGGTGTGTGGTACTGAACCCCACTGACCAGAAGGTCCCAGCTTTCCTCCCTGGTCTGTGCTGAGTTAGCTGACCTCAGGCAGTAAGGGCACTGCAATTGGCCTTAGTGTCTCTGAGTTAGGGAGGGAAACATCAATCAGGGTTCCTGCCCTTGACCACCATCTGGTGACCCCTGCCGGAAAGCACATGGGCGAGGGCAGGATCAGCCTCAGCTGTGATGCACTCCATGGTTGAATAGTTTGCCGGTCTGGGTTCCATATGAAGAATGGGTGAGGTACTGGAGGGTGCCTGTGGAATCATACCCCAGCAGATGGGGCTAATCTCCCCAACATCAATAAGGCATTGCTTTGGAATCAGGATCTCCAGGGACCCGGGTTATCCCATCTTACATTGCCTGTATATTTTGTACAAAAAAAGTGCAGATTAACATATCTGCTGAAATAAATGGATCCTGTGCCTGGAGCATGCTTGGGTGAGAGATTCAGGCTGTGTTTCTCACAGCATACAGCTTCCGTAAAGAGACGTGGGACTTACTCCTCATACTCACTTCATGCTAAAGCAGCGTCACTGTTAGGGTGCTTTCTGAAAACCAAAGTGTTAGAAATAATAAGTGGGCACTGAGTGTCCTTGTAGGACCCAGGGTCCAATCCAGCTCAGACTGGTGGGATGAACATCTCTTCTGTAAGAGTTGGACATGAAATGAGTTTCAGCCCAGTTCCCAGTGGGCACAGACCAACAGCCCAAAACTGCCCCTAATTCAGTGCTAATCAGCAACCTGACGTGGAAAGGCAGCTGGGTGGCTGGTATGGGAAATGTTGGATATCACACTGGGTGCAGAAGGGGGCTGAGGTCGAGGATGTCGTCCATTCCCCAGAACCTCATCTTAATGAGGACAAAATGCATCGAAATTCAATAAAACAGGGCAGATAACTTTAAAAGTGGAGATTAAAATGGTAATTCTGATTTCACCATTGGGGAAAGATTGACTTAAAGTTACTGAGCCTGAGATTGTATGGGAGTCCAGTGTAAAAATGAGACTATGGTTGGTGCCCCTCAACCCCTTTCCACAGACTTAATGACTGTGTCGGTACCAATAATTCAACCCCTTACACTAACACACTTAGTAACTACCACCCCCCCACACATTGAGGTAATAAGAACATGAGAAAGTACATGCCCACTCTTGATGTGGTACTGAGCCCGACACAGAGTAGGAAAGGCCCAGATTTTATCTCCTAGGTCTGTTCTGTACTTGTTCCCAACCAGGGATGCTACAATTAGCCTCAGTTCCCTTACATTAGGCAAAAATCAGCCAGGGTTCCTGCTCCTGATCACTATCCAGTGATCCTTGTAGGAAAGTGTGTCTGTGTGCATCTGTGTGTATGTGTGTGTGCGTGGACGTATGCATGTCTGTGTGTGTGCGTGCGTGCGTGTGCACGGGTGCATGTGAGCGTGTGCGTGTGTGTGAGTGCATGTGCACGTGAGAGCGTGTGTAAGTGTGTCTGTGGGCATGTCTGCACGTATGAGTGCGTAGTGCGTGCGTGTGAGTGAGTGTGTCCGAGCTTGTGCGCATGTGTGCAAGCGTGTGCTTGCGAGTGAGTGCGTGCGTGTGAATGAGTGCGGATGCGTGCTTGTGAGCTTGTGCGTGCTTGCGAGTGATTGAGTGAGTGCGTGTTTGCGAGCGTGTGCGTGCTTGCAAGTGATTGAGTGAGTGCGTGTTTGCGAGCGTGTGCGTGCTTGCAAGTGATTGAGTGAGTGCGTGTTTCCGAGCGTGTGCGTGCTTGCGAGTGATTGAGTGAGTGAGTGTTTGCGAGCGTGTGCGTGCTTGCGAGTGATTGAGTGAGTGAGTGTTTGCGAGCGTGTGCGTGCTTGCAAGTGATTGAGTGAGTGCGTGTTTGCGAGTGATTGAGTGAGTGAGTGTTTGCGAGCGTGTGCGTGCTTGCGAGTGATTGAGTGAGTGAGTGTTTGCGAGCGTGTGCGTGCTTGCGAGTGATTGAGTGAGTGAGTGTTTGCGAGCGTGTGCGTGCTTGCAAGTGATTGAGTGAGTGAGTGTTTGCGAGTGATTGAGTGAGTGAGTGTTTGCTAGCGTGTGCGTGCTTGCGAGTGATTGAGTGAGTGCGTGTTTGCGAGTGATTGAGTGAGTGAGTGTTTGCGAGCGTGTGCGTGCTTGCAAGTGATTGAGTGAGTGCGTGCTTGCGAGTGATTGAGTGAGTGAGTGTTTGCGAGCGTGTGCGTGCTTGCGAGTGATTGAGTGAGTGAGTGTTTGCGAGCGTGTGCGTGCTTGCGAGTGATTGAGTGAGTGCGTGCTTGCGAGTGATTGAGTGAGTGAGTGTTTGTGAGCGTGTGCGTGCTTGCAAGTGATTGAGTGAGTGAGTGTTTGTGAGCGTGTGCGTGCTTGCGAGTGATTGAGTGAGTGAGTGTTTGTGAGCGTGTGCGTGCTTGCGAGTGATTGAGTGAGTGAGTGTTTGCGAGCGTGTGCGTGCTTGCGAGTGATTGAGTGAGTGCGTGCTTGCGAGTGATTGAGTGAGTGAGTGTTTGCGAGCGTGTGCGTGCTTGCGAGTGATTGAGTGAGTGCGTGTTTGCGAGCGTGTGCGTGCTTGCGAGTGATTGAGTGAGTGAGTGTTTGCGAGTGATTGAGTGAGTGCGTGTTTGCGAGCGTGTGCGTGCTTGCGAGTGATTGAGTGAGTGAGTGTTTGCGAGCGTGTGCGTGCTTGCGAGTGATTGAGTGAGTGCGTGTTTGCGAGCGTGTGCGTGCTTGCGAGTGATTGAGTGAGTGAGTGTTTGCGAGCGTGTGCGTGCTTGCGAGTGATTGAGTGAGTGAGTGTTTGTGAGTGAGTGAGTGTTTGCGAGCGTGTGCGTGCTTGCGAGTGATTGAGTGAGTGCGTGTTTGCGAGCGTGTGCGTGCTTGCGAGTGATTGAGTGAGTGCGTGTTTGCGAGCGTGTGCGTGCTTGCGAGTGATTGAGTGAGTGAGTGTTTGCGAGTGATTGAGTGAGTGCGTGTTTGCGAGCGTGTGCGTGCTTGCGAGTGATTGAGTGAGTGAGTGTTTGCGAGCGTGTGCGTGCTTGCGAGTGATTGAGTGAGTGAGTGTTTGCGAGCGTGTGCGTGCTTGCGAGTGATTGAGTGAGTGAGTGTTTGCGAGCGTGTGCGTGCTTGCGAGTGATTGAGTGAGTGCGTGTTTGCGAGCGTGTGCGTGCTTGCGAGTGATTGAGTGAGTGAGTGTTTGCGAGCGTGTGCGTGCTTGCGAGTGATTGAGTGAGTGCGTGTTTGCGAGCGTGTGCGTGCTTGCGAGTGATTGAGTGAGTGAGTGTTTGCGAGCGTGTGCGTGTTTGCGAGTGATTGAGTGAGTGCGTGTTTGCGAGCGTGTGCGTGTTTGCGAGTGATTGAGTGAGTGAGTGCGAGCGTGTGCGTGCTTGCGAGTGATTGAGTGAGTGAGTGTTTGCGAGCGTGTGCGTGCTTGCGAGTGATTGAGTGAGTGAGTGTTTGCGAGCATGTGCGTGCTTGCGAGTGATTGAGTGAGTGCGTGTTTGCGAGTGATTGAGTGAGTGAGTGTTTGCGAGCGTGTGCGTGTTTGCGAGTGATTGAGTGAGTGAGTGTTTGCGAGCGTGTGCGTTCTTGCAAGTGATTGAGTGAGTGCGTGTTTGCGAGTGATTGAGTGAGTGAGTGTTTGCGAGCGTGTGCGTGTTTGAGAGTGATTGAGTGAGTGAGTGTTTGCGAGCGTGTGCGTGCTTGCGAGTGATTGAGTGAGTGTTTGCGAGCGTGTGCGTGCTTGCAAGTGATTGAGTGAGTGAGTGTTTGCGAGCGTGTGCGTGTTTGCGAGTGATTGAGTGAGTGAGTGTTTGCGAGCGTGTGCGTGTTTGCGAGTGATTGAGTGAGTGAGTGTTTGCGAGCGTGTGCGTGTTTGCGAGTGATTGAGTGAGTGAGTGTTTGCGAGCGTGTGCGTGCTTGCGAGTGATTGAGTGAGTGCGTGTTTGCGAGCGTGTGCGTGCTTGCGAGTGATTGAGTGAGTGCGTGTTTGCGAGTGATTGAGTGAGTGAGTGTTTGCGAGCGTGTGCGTGTTTGCGAGTGATTGAGTGAGTGAGTGTTTGCGAGCGTGTGCGTGCTTGCGAGTGATTGAGTGAGTGAGTGTTTGCGAGCGTGTGCGTGCTTGCGAGTGATTGAGTGAGTGCGTGTTTGCGAGTGATTGAGTGAGTGAGTGTTTGCGAGCGTGTGCGTGTTTGCGAGTGATTGAGTGAGTGAGTGTTTGCGAGCATGTGCGTGCTTGCGAGTGATTGAGTGAATGCGTGTTTGCGAGTGATTGAGTGAGTGAGTGTTTGCGAGCGTGTGCGTGTTTGCGAGTGATTGAGTGAGTGAGTGTTTGCGAGCGTGTGCGTTCTTGCAAGTGATTGAGTGAGTGCGTGTTTGCGAGTGATTGAGTGAGTGAGTGTTTGCGAGCGTGTGCGTGTTTGCGAGTGATTGAGTGAGTGAGTGTTTGCGAGCGTGTGCGTGCTTGCGAGTGATTGAGTGAGTGAGTGTTTGCGAGCGTGTGCGTGTTTGCGAGTGATTGAGTGAGTGAGTGTTTGCGAGCGTGTGCGTGTTTGCGAGTGATTGAGTGAGTGAGTGTTTGCGAGCGTGTGCGTGCTTGCGAGTGATTGAGTGAGTGCGTGTTTGCGAGCGTGTGCGTGCTTGCGAGTGATTGAGTGAGTGCGTGTTTGCGAGTGATTGAGTGAGTGAGTGTTTGCGAGCGTGTGCGTGTTTGCGAGTGATTGAGTGAGTGAGTGTTTGCGAGCGTGTGCGTGCTTGCGAGTGATTGAGTGAGTGCGTGTTTGCGAGCGTGTGCGTGCTTGCGAGTGATTGAGTGAGTGCGTGTTTGCGAGTGATTGAGTGAGTGAGTGTTTGCGAGCGTGTGCGTGTTTGCGAGTGATTGAGTGAGTGAGTGTTTGCGAGCGTGTGCGTGCTTGCAAGTGATTGAGTGAGTGAGTGTTTGCGAGCGTGTGTGTGCTTGCAAGTGATTGAGTGAGTGCGTGTTTGCGAGCGTGTGCGTGCTTGCGAGTGATTGAGTGAGTGCGTGTTTGCGAGCGTGTGCGTGCTTGCAAGTGATTGAGTGAGTGCGTGTTTGCGAGCGTGTGCGTGCTTGCGAGTGATTGAGTGAGTGCGTGCTTGCGAGCGTGTGCGTGCTTGCGAGTGATTGAGTGAGTGCATGCTTGCGAGCGTGTGCGTGCTTGCGAGCATGTGCGTGCTTGCGAGTGATTGAGTGAGTGCATGCTTGCGAGCGTGTGCGTGCTTGCGAGTGATTGCGAGCGTGTGCGTGCGATTGGGTGATTGCGAGCGTGTGCGTGCGAGTGATTGCGAGCGTGTGCGTGCGAGTGAGTGATTGCGAGCGTGTGCGTGCGAGTGATTGTGAGCGTGTGCGTGCGAGTGATTGCGAGCGTGTGCGTGCTTGCGAGTGATTGAGTGAGTGCATGCTTGCAAGCATGTGCGTGCTTGCGAGTGATTGCGAGCGTGTGCGTGCGAGTGAGTGATTGCGAGCGTGTGCGTGCGAGTGAGTGATTGCGAGCGTGTGCGTGCGAGTGAGTGATTGCGAGTGTGTGTGTGCGTGCGAGTGAATGATTGCGAGCGTGCGTATGCTTGCGATTGATTGCGAGCATGTGTGTGCGAGTGACTGATTGCGAGTGTGTGTGTGCTTGCGAGTGAGTGTGTGCGAGTGAGTGAGTGCGTGCGAGTGAGTGATCGCGAGCGTGTGTATGCTTGCGATTGATTGCGAGCATGTGCGTGCGAGTGAGTGATTGCGAGTGAGTGTGAGCATGTGCGTGCGATTGAGTGATTGCGAGTGATTGTGTGCGTGCTTGCGAGTGTGTGCGTGTGTGTGTGCTTGCGAGTGTGTGTGTGCTTGCGAGTGATTGCGAGCATGTGTGTGCTTGCGAGTGATTGCGAGCGTGTGCGTGCGAGTGATTGCGAGCATGTGTGTGCGTGCGAGTGATTGCGAGCGTGTGCGTGCGAGTGATTGCGAGCATGTCCGTGCGAGTGAATGATTGCGAGCGTGTGCGTGCGAGTGATTGCGAGCATGTGTGTGCTTGCGAGTGATTGCGAGCGTGTGCGTGCGAGTGATTGCGAGCATGTCCGTGCGAGTGAGTGATTGCGAGCGTGTGCGTGCTTGCGAGTGAGTGTGTGCGGGTGAGTGAGTGCATGCGAGTGAGTCATCGCGAGCGTGTGCGTGCGATTGAGTGATTGCGAGTGATTGAGTGCGTGCTTGCGAGCATGTGCTTGCTTGCGAGTGATTGAGTGAGTGCGTGATTGAGTGAGTGATTGAGTGAGCGAGTGATTGAGTGAGTGCGTGCTTGCGAGTGATTGAGTGAGTGCGTGCTTGCGAGTGATTGAGTGAGTGCGTGCTTGCGAGTGAGTGATTGAGAGCGAGTGCTTGCGAGTGATTTGAGTGCAAGCGTGCGTGCGAGTGAGTGATTGCGAGCTTTTGCGTGCATGCGAGTGATTGCGAGCGTGTGCGTGCGAGTGAGTGATTGCGAGCGTGTGCGTGCGAGTGAGTGATTGCGAGCGTGTGCGTGCGAGTGAGTGATTGCGAGCGTGTGCGTGCGAGTGAGTGATTGCGAGTGTGTGCGTGCGAGTGATTGCGAGCGTGCGCGTGCGAGTGAGTGATTGCGAGCGTGCGTGCGTGCGAGTGATTGCGAGCGTGTGCGTGCGAGTGAGTGATTGCGAGTGTGTGCGTGCGTGCGAGTGATTGCGAGCGTGTGCGTGCAAGTGAGTGATTGCGAGCGTGCGTGCGTGCGAGTGATTGCGAGCGTGCGTGCGAGTGAGTGATTGCGAGCGTGCGTGCGAGTGAGTGATTGCGAGCGTGCGTGCGAGTGAGTGATTGCGAGTGTGTGCGTGCTTGCGAGTGATTGCGAGCGTGTGCGTGCGAGTGAGTGATTGCGAGCGTGCGTGCGAGTGAGTGATTGCGAGTGTGTGCGTGCGAGTGATTGCGAGCGTGCGCGTGCGAGTGAGTGATTGCGAGCGTGCGTGCGTGCGAGTGATTGCGAGCGTGCGCGTGCGAGTGAGTGATTGCGAGCGTGCGTGCGTGCGAGTGATTGCGAGCGTGTGCGTGCGAGTGAGTGATTGCGAGTGTGTGCGTGCGTGCGAGTGATTGCGAGCGTGTGCGTGCAAGTGAGTGATTGCGAGCGTGCGTGCGAGTGAGTGATTGCGAGTGTGCGTGCATGCGAGTGATTGCGAGCGTGTGCGTGCGAGTGAGTGATTGCGAGCGTGCGTGCGAGTGATTGCGAGCGTGCGTGCGAGTGAGTGATTGCGAGTGTGTGCGTGCGAGTGAGTGATTGCGAGCGTGCGTGCGAGTGAGTGATTGCGAGTGTGTGCGTGCTTGCGAGTGATTGCGAGCGTGTGCGTGCGAGTGAGTGATTGCGAGCGTGCGTGCGAGTGATTGCGAGCGTGTGCGTGCGAGTGAGTGATTGCGAGAGTGTGCGTGCGAGCCAGTGATTGCGAGCGTGTGCGTGCGAGCGAGTGATTGCGAGCGTGTGCGTGCGAGCGAGTGATTGCGAGCGTGTGCGTGCGAGTGAGTGATTGCGAGCATGTGCGTGCGAGTGAGTGATTGCGAGCGTGTGCGTGCGAGTGAGTAATTGCGAGCGTGTGCGTGGGTGAGTGATTGTGAGCGTGTGCGCGGGCGAGCGACCGCGAGCGTGTGCGTGGGTGAGTGATTGCGAGCGTGTGCGTGCGGGCGAGCGACCGCGAGCGTGTGAGTGAGGGCGAGCGACCGCGAGCGTGTGCGTGGGTGAGTGATTGCGAGCGTGTGCGGGCGAGCGACCGCGAGCGCGTGAGTGCGGGCGAGCGACCGTGAGTGCGGGCGAGCGACCGCGAGCGCGTGCGTGCTGGCGAGCGACCGCGAGCGCGTGAGTGAGGGCGAGCGACCGCGAGCGCGTGAGTGAGGGCGAGCGACCGTGTGCGTGGGTGAGTGATTGCGAGCGTGTGCGTGCGGGCGAGCGACCGCGAGCGTGAGTGAGGGCGAGCGACCGCGAGCGCGTGCGTGCGGGCGAGCGACCGCGAGCGTGTGAGTGAGGGCGAGCGACCGCGAGCGTGTGCGTGGGTGAGCGATTGCGAGCGTGTGCGTGCGGGCGAGCGACCGCGAGCGTGTGCGTGCGGGCGAGCGACCGCGAGCGTGAGTGAGGGCGAGCAAACGCGAGCGCGTGCGGGCGGGCGAGCGACCGCGAGCGTGTGAGTGAGGGCGAGCGAGCGTGTGCGTGGGTGAGCGATTGCGAGCGTGTGCGTGCGGACGAGCGACCGCGAGCGCGTGAGTGCGGGCGAGCGACCGCGAGCGCGTGAGTGAGGGCGAGCGACCGCGAGCGCGTGAGTGAGGGCGAGCGACCGCGAGCGCGTGAGTGAGGGCGAGCGACCGCGAGCGCGAGTGAGGGCGAGCGACCGCGAGCGTGTGCGTGGGTGAGTGATTGCGAGCGTGTGAGTGAGGGCGAGCGACCGCGAGCGCGTGCGTGCGGGCGAGCGACCGCGAGCGTGTGAGTGAGGGCGAGCGACCGCGTGAGTGAGGGCGAGCGACCGCGAGAGTGAGGGCGAGCGACCGCGACCGCGAGAGTGAGGGCGAGCGACCGCGAGAGTGAGGGCGAGCGACCGCGAGCGCGTGAGTGAGGGCGAGCGACCGCGAGCGCGTGAGTGCGGGCGAGCGACCGCGAGAGTGAGGGCGAGCGACCGCGAGCGCGTGAGTGCGGGCGAGCGACCGCGTGAGTGAGGGCGAGCGACCGCGAGCGCGTGAGTGCGGGCGAGCGAGCGCGTGAGTGCGGGCGAGCGACCGCGAGCGCGTGAGTGCGGGCGAGCGACCGCGAGAGTGAGGGCGAGCGACCGCGTGAGTGAGGGCGAGCGACCGCGAGCGCGTGAGTGCGGGCGAGCGACCGCGAGAGTGAGGGCGAGCGACCGCGAGAGTGAGGGCGAGCGACCGTGAGCGCGTGAGTGCGGGCGAGCGAGCGCGTGAGTGCGGGCGAGCGAGCGCGTGAGTGCGGGCGAGCGAGCGCGTGAGTGCGGGCGAGCGAGCGCGTGAGTGAGGGCGAGCGAGCGCGTGAGTGAGGGCGAGCGACCGCGAGCGCGTGAGTGAGGGCGAGCGACCGCGAGCGCGTGAGTGAGGGCGAGCGACCGCGAGCGCGTGAGTGCGGGCGAGCGAGCGCGTGAGTGCGGGCGAGCGAGCGCGTGAGTGCGGGCGAGCGAGCGCGTGAGTGCGGGCGAGCGAGCGCGTGAGTGCGGGCGAGCGACCGCGAGCGCGTGAGTGAGGGCGAGCGACCGCGAGCGCGTGAGTGAGGGCGAGCGACCGCGAGCGTATGTATGGACAATGTTTGAGGGTAGGATCGGGTTCATCTGTGATGCAAAATCCTGCTGAAACTGACAACTGTGAACAAGGAGCACTGGGAGGAGCAACCTCAGTACAATAACTATTATAAATACTGTAAAACTGGAAACATTCTTATCAGGTCTATATTTGATGGGACAAGGGACTCTGGACTCAAGCACAAAAATCTTTTAGCCTGTTTAATCCCCAAGTTCCTCTAAACACAGTGTTAATACAGTTATTACAACCACCAACTGCATTTCTCCCCCTCCACAGTGCTGTTTGCAGTCCAATGTCTGAACTAGAATGCAGGGAGTGGGGCACATTGTGCATTGATTGTAAGATTTTCTTCAAGTTCAGATGGAGCACAGGCACTTTAAACCGCCTCCCGATTAACATAATAGTGGCAGTGAGGTGGAAACAGCTGGTGGCTGGAATATTTCATGCAGCCCAGAGCACAGGACCAGGCACCAATATCACAAAAACATTTTTATTGCAAAATTAACCTCTTGCACCTGAGCAAGAGTCAGGACTTTAAAGGGTTAATTACACAACGGCCAATGGAGGGAGCTTCGATTCTCCCAATATAAGATGTATATTTGAAAAACAATGATTTAAAAGCAGTTATCACAGGAGTGTTCGATTCGAGCGCAGTAGAAGGTATTCACCAAATGACAAACAGTGCCCCATCAACCAATTAACAGCATGCAGGAATCGAAGACTATCTCTAAGATCAGTTTACAGTGTGCTGTATCACAACTGTTGAGCTTTAACTATTCCAGATTAATTCTGCATTTCGAGGGAAAATAGTTCATTTAGCACCATGTGCGTGTTTAATTTGGACGTGTCTGTCAGAATCAAAACCAAATGATCCACAGCTCATGCATGATTTATACTTACTGGTGTCCTCAGGGGAGGCCTATAGAAAACACACACACAATGCTGTAAAATCACATACGTGCCGGCAACAGAAATACAAGAATCATCAAAACACACAGTAATAGCAGCAATAATTGGCACCCTGGTGTCTTGTACCAACTGATGTCTGGTGTAGGGTCATGGAAAAGGTTATCAAACTGATTGACCACATGCCGAGCTCCCAATCTCTGCCTGAATTCAGCACTGTCACCGGGATTTCAGTAACTTGTGGACTATATGGATATTTATCCTGCGTCCAAATGAGGAAACCCATCAGAGCATGAATAGATTGTGTCCTTCCAAACCGGGGCTGTGATTGGAGGATTTTGATCTGTAGACAATTGGGGTACAGTACTGGTGGGTACAGGTCTGTCACTGTATAACACTGGGGTACAGTACTGGTGGGTACAGGTCTGTCTCTGTATAACACGGGTACAGTACTGGTGGGTACAGGTCTGTCACTGTACAACACTGGGGTACAGTACTGGTGGGTACAGGTCTGTCGCTGTATAACACTGGGGTACAGTACTGGTGGGTACAGGTCTGTCACTGTATAACACTGGGGTACAGTACTGGTGGGTACAGGTCTGTCACTGTATAACACTGGGGTACAGTACTGGTGGGTACAGGTCTGTCACTGTATAACACTGGGGTACAGTACTGGTGTGTACAGGTCTGTCACTGTATAACACTGGGGTACAGTACTGGTGGGTACAGGTCTGTCACTGTATAACACTGGGGTACAGTACTGGTGGGTACAAGTCTGTCACTGTATAACACTGGGGTACAGTACTGGTGGGTACAGGTCTGTCACTATATAACACTGGTCTACAGTACTGGTGGGTACAGGTCTGTCACTGTATAACACTGGGGTACAGTACTGGTGGGTACAGGTCTGTCACTGTATAACACTGGGGTACAGTACTGGTGTGTACAGGTCTGTCACTGTATAACACTGGGGTACAGTACTGGTGGGTACAGGTCTGTCACTGTATAACACTGGGGTACAGTACTGGTGGGTACAAGTCTGTCACTGTATAACACTGGGGTACAGTACTGGTGGGTACAGGTCTGTCACTGTATAACACTGGGGTACAGTATTGGTGGGTACAGGTCTGTCACTGTATAACACTGGAGTACAGTACTGGTGGGTACAGGTCTGTCACTGTATAACACTGGGGTACAGTACTGGTGGGTACAGGTCTGTCACTGTATAACACTGGAGTACAGTACTGGTGGGTACAGGTCTGTCACTGTATAACACTGGGGTACAGTACTGGTGGGGACAGGTCTGTCACTGTATAACACTGGAGTACAGTACTGGTGGGTACAGGTCTGTCACTGTGTAACACTGGGGTACAGTACTGGTGGGGACAGGTCTGTCACTGTATAACACTGGGGTACAGTACTGGTGGGTACAGGTCTGTCACTGTATAACACTGGGGTACAGTACTGGTGGGTACAGGTCTGTCACTGTATAACACTGGGGTACAGTACTGGTGGGTACAGGTCTGTCACTGTATAACACTGGAGTACAGTACTGGTGGGTACAGGTCTGTCACTGTGTAACACTGGGGTACAGTACTGGTGGGGACAGGTCTGTCACTGTATAACACTGGGGTACAGTACTGGTGGGTACAGGTCTGTCACTGTATAATACTAGGGTACAGTACTGGTGGGTACAGGTCTGTCACTGTATAACACTGGAGTACAGTACTGGTGGGTACAGGTCTGTCACTGTGTAACACTGGGGTACAGTACTGGTGGGGACAGGTCTGTCACTGTATAACACTGGGGTACAGTACTGGTGGGTACAGGTCTGTCACTGTATAATACTAGGGTACAGTACTGGTGGGTACAGGTCTGTCACTGTATAACACTGGAGTACAGTACTGGTGGGTACAGGTCTGTCACTGTGTAACACTGGGGTACAGTACTGGTGGGTACAGGTCTGTCACTGTATAACACTGGGGTACAGTACTGGTGGGTACAGGTCTGTCACTGTATAACACTGGGGTACAGTACTGGTGGGTACAGGTCTGTCACTGTATAACACTGGGGTACAGTACTGGTGGGTACAGGTCTGTCCCTGTATAACATTGGGGTACAGTACTGGTGGGTACAGGTCTGTCACTGTATAACACTGGGGTACAATACTGGTGGGTACAGGTCTGTCACTGTATAACACTGGGGTACAGTACTGGTGGGGACAGGTCTGTCACTGTATAACACTGGAGTACAGTACTGGTGGGTACAGGTCTGTCACTGTATAACACTGGGGTACAGTACTGGTGGGTACAGGTCTGTCTCTGTGTAACACTGGGGTACAGTACTGGTGGGTACAGGTCTGTCACTGTATAACACTGGGGTACAGTACTGGTGGGTACAGGTCTGTCACTGTGTAACACTGGGGTACAGTACTGGTGGGTACAGGTCTGTCACTGTATAACACTGGGGTATAGTACTGGTGGGTACAGGTCTGTCACTGTATAACACTGGAGTACAGTACTGGTGGGTACAGGTCTGTCACTGTATAACACTGGGGTACAGTACTGGTGGGTACAGGTCTGTCACTGTATAACACTGGGGTACAGTCCTGGTGGGTACAGGTCTGTCACTGTATAACACTGGAGTACAGTACTGGTGGGTACAGGTCTGTCACTGTATAACACTGGGGTATAGTACTGGTGGGTACAGGTCTGTCACTGTATAACACTGGAGTACAGTACTGGTGGGTACAGGTCTGTCACTGTATAACACTGGGGTACAGTACTGGTGGGTACAGGTCTGTCACTGTATAACACTGGGGTACAGTACTGGTGGGTACAGGTCTGTCACTGTGCAACACTGGGGTACAGTACTGGTGGGTACAGGTCTGTCACTGTATAACACTGGAGTACAGTACTGGTGGGTACAGGTCTGTCACTGTATAACACTGGGGTACAGTACTGGTGGGTACAGGTCTGTCACTGTATAACACTGGGGTACAGTACTGGTGGGGACAGGTCTGTCACTGTACAACACTGGGGTACAGTACTGGTGGGTACAGGTCTGTCACTGTATCACACTGGGGTACAGTACTGGTGGGTGCAGGTCTGTCACTATATAACACTGGGGTACAGTACTGGTGGGTACAGGTCTGTCACTGTATCACACTGGGGTACAGTACTGGTGGGTACAGGTCTGTCACTGTACAACACTGGGGTACAGTACTGGTGGGTACAGGTCTGTCACTGTATAACACTGGAGTACAGTACTGGTGGGTACAGGTCTGTCACTGTATAACACTGGGGTACAGTACTGGTGGGTACAGGTCTGTCACTGTATAGCACTGGGGTACAGTACTGCTGGGTACAGGTCTGTCACTGTATAACACTGGGGTACAGTACTGGTGGGTACAGGTCTGTCACTGTACAACACTGGGGTACAGTACTGGTGGGTACAGGTCTGTCACTGTACAACACTGGGGTACAGTACTGGTGGGGACAGGTCTGTCACTGTGTAACACTGGGGTACAGTACTGGTGGGTACAGGTCTGTCACTGTATAACACTGGGGTACAGTACTGATGGGTACAGGTCTGTCACTGTATAACACTGGGGTACAGTACTGGTGGGTACAGGTCTGTCACTGTATAACACTGGGGTACAGTACTGGTGGGTACAGGTCTGTCACTGTACAACACTGGGGTACAGTACTGGTGGGTACAGGTCTGTCACTGTACAACACTGGGGTACAGTACTGGTGGGTACAGGTCTGTCACTGTACAACACTGGGGTACAGTACTGGTGGGTACAGGTCTGTCACTGTACAACACTGGGGTACAGTACTGGTGGGTACAGGTCTGTCACTGTATAACACTGGGGTACAGTACTGGTGGGTACAGGTCTGTCACTGTACAACACTGGGGTACAGTACTGGTGGGTACAGGTCTGTCACTGTACAACACTGGGGTACAGTACAGGTGGGTACAGGTCTGTCACTGTGTAACACTGGGGTACAGTACTGGTGGGTACAGGTCTGTCACTGTACAACACTGGGGTACAGTACAGGTGGGTACAGGTCTGTCACTGTATAACACTGGGGGTACAGTCCTGGTGGGTACAGGTCTGTCACTGTATAATACTGGGGTATAGTACTGGTGGGTACAGGTCTGTCACTGTCTAACACTGGGGTACAGCACTGGTGGGTACAGGTCTGTCACTGTATAACACTGGGGTACAGTACTGGTGGGTACAGGTCTGTCAGTGTATAACACTGGGGTACAGTACTGGTGGGTACAGGTCTGTCACTGTATAATACTGGGGTACAGAGCTGGTGGGTACAGGTCTGTCACTGTATAACACTGGGGTACAGTACTGGTGGGTACAGGTATGTCACTGTGCAACACTGGGGTACAGTACTGGTGGGTACAGGTCTGTCACTGAAATCACTGGGGTACAGTACTGGTAGGTACAGGTCTGTCACTGTATAACACTGGGGCACAGTACTGGTGGGTACAGGTCTGTCACTGCATAACACTGGGGTACAGTACTGGTGGGTACAGGTCTGTCACTGTATAACACTGGGGTACAGTACTGGTGGGTACAGGTCTGTCACTGTATAACGCTGGAGTACAGCACTGGTGGGGACAGGTCTGTCACTGCAGAACACTGGAGTACAGTACTGGTGGGTACAGGTCTGTCACTATATAACACAGGTACAGTACTGGTGGGTACAGGTCTGTCACTGTGTAACACTGGGGTACAGTACTGGTGGGTACAGGTCTGTCTCTGTATAACACTGGGGTACAGTACTGGTGGGTACAGGTCTGTCACTGTATAACACTGGAGTACAGTACTGGTGGGTACAGGTCTGTCACTGTGTGACACTGGGGTACAGTACTGGTGGGTACAGGTCTGTCACTGTATAACACTGGGGTACAGTACTGGTGGGTACAGGTCTGTCACTGTGTAACACTGGGGTACAGTACTGGTGGGTACAGGTCTGTCACTGTGGAACACTGGGGTACAGTACTGGTGGGGACAGGTCTGTCACTGTATAACACTGGGGTACAGTACTGGTGGGTACAGGTCTGTCACTGTATAACACTGGGGTACAGTACTGGTGGGTACAGGTCTGTCACTGTGTAACACTGGGGTACAGTACTGGTGGGTACAGGTCTGTCACTGTGTAACACTGGGGTACAGTACTGGTGGGTACAGGTCTGTCACTGTGTAACACTGGGGTACAGTACTGGTGGGTACAGGTCTGTCACTGTATAACACTGGGGTACAGTACTGGTGGGTACAGGTCTGTCACTGTGTAACACTGGGGTACAGTACTGGTGGGTACAGGTCTGTCACTGTATAACACTGGGGTACAGTGCTGGTGGGCACAGGTCTGTCTCTGTATAACACTGGGGTACAGTACTATTGGGTACAAGTCTGTCACTGTGTAACACTGGGGTACAGTACTGGTGGGTACAGGTCTGTCACTGTACAACACTGGGGTACAGTACTATTGGGTACAAGTCTGTCACTGTGTAACACTGGGGTACAGTACTGGTGGGTACAGGTCTGTCACTGTGTAACACTGGGGTACAGTACTGGTGGGTACAGGTCTGTCACTGTGTAACACTGGGGTACAATACTGGTGGGTACAGGTCTGTCACTGTATAACACTGGGGTACAGTACTGGTGGGTACAAGTCTGTCCCTGTCGAACACTGGGGTACAGCACTGATGGGAACAGGTCTGTCACTGTATAACACTGGGGGACAGCACTGGTGGGTACAGGTCTGTCACTGTATAACACTGGGGTACAGCACTGGTGGGTACAGGTCTGTCACTGTATAACACTGGGGTACAGTACTGGTGGGTGCAGGTCTGTCACTGTATAACACTGGGGTACTGTACTGGTGGGTACAGGACTGTCACTGTATAACACTGCGGTACAGTACTGGTGAGTGCAGGTCCATCACTGTATAACACTGGGGTACAGTACTGGTGGGTACAGGTCTGTCACTGTATAACACTGGGGTACAGTACTGGTGGGTACAGGTCTGTCCCTGCATAACACTGGGGTGCAGTACTGGTGGGTACAGGTCTGTCACTGTATAACACTGGGGTACAGTACTGGTGGGTACAGGTCTGTCACTGTGTAACACTGGGGCGCAGTACTGGTGGGAACAGGTCTGTCACTGTATAACACTGGTGTACAGTACTGGTGGGTGCAGGTCTGTCCCTGTAGAACACTGGGGTACAGTACTGATGGGTACAGGTCTGTCACTGTATAACACTGGGTTACAGCACTGGTGGGTACAGGTCTGTCACTGTATAACACTGGGGTACAGTACTGGTGGGTACAGGTCTGTCACTGTATAACACTGGGGTACAGTACTGGTGGGTACAGGTCTGTCACTGTATAATACTGGGGTACAGAGCTGGTGGGTACAGGTCTGTCACTGTATAACACTGGGGTACAGTACTGGTGGGTACAGGTATGTCACTGTGCAACACTGGGGTACAGTACTGGTGGGTACAGGTCTGTCACTGAAATCACTGGGGTACAGTACTGGTAGGTACAGGTCTGTCACTGTATAACACTGGGGCACAGTACTGGTGGGTACAGGTCTGTCACTGCATAACACTGGGGTACAGTACTGGTGGGTACAGGTCTGTCACTGTATAACACTGGGGTACAGTACTGGTGGGTACAGGTCTGTCACTGTATAACGCTGGAGTACAGCACTGGTGGGGACAGGTCTGTCACTGCAGAACACTGGGGTACAGTACTGGTGGGTACAGGTCTGTCACTATATAACACAGGTACAGTACTGGTGGGTACAGGTCTGTCACTGTGTAACACTGGGGTACAGTACTGGTGGGTACAGGTCTGTCTCTGTATAACACTGGGGTACAGTACTGGTGGGTACAGGTCTGTCACTGTATAACACTGGAGTACAGTACTGGTGGGTACAGGTCTGTCACTGTGTGACACTGGGGTACAGTACTGGTGGGTACAGGTCTGTCACTGTATAACACTGGGGTACAGTACTGGTGGGTACAGGTCTGTCACTGTGTAACACTGGGGTACAGTACTGGTGGGTACAGGTCTGTCACTGTGTAACACTGGGGTACAGTACTGGTGGGGACAGGTCTGTCACTGTATAACACTGGGGTACAGTACTGGTGGGTACAGGTCTGTCACTGTATAACACTGGGGTACAGTACTGGTGGGTACAGGTCTGTCACTGTGTAACACTGGGGTACAGTACTGGTGGGTACAGGTCTGTCACTGTGTAACACTGGGGTACAGTACTGGTGGGTACAGGTCTGTCACTGTGTAACACTGGGGTACAGTACTGGTGGGTACAGGTCTGTCACTGTATAACACTGGGGTACAGTACTGGTGGGTACAGGTCTGTCACTGTGTAACACTGGGGTACAGTACTGGTGGGTACAGGTCTGTCACTGTATAACACTGGGGTACAGTGCTGGTGGGCACAGGTCTGTCTCTGTATAACACTGGGGTACAGTACTATTGGGTACAAGTCTGTCACTGTGTAACACTGGGGTACAGTACTGGTGGGTACAGGTCTGTCACTGTACAACACTGGGGTACAGTACTATTGGGTACAAGTCTGTCACTGTCTAACACTGGGGTACAGTACTGGTGGGTACAGGTCTGTCACTGTGTAACACTGGGGTACAGTACTGGTGGGTACAGGTCTGTCACTGTGTAACACTGGGGTACAATACTGGTGGGTACAGGTCTGTCACTGTATAACACTGGGGTACAGTACTGGTGGGTACAAGTCTGTCCCTGTCGAACACTGGGGTACAGCACTGATGGGAACAGGTCTGTCACTGTATAACACTGGTGTACAGTACTGGTGGGTGCAGGTCTGTCCCTGTAGAACACTGGGGTACAGTACTGATGGGTACAGGTCTGTCACTGTATAACACTGGGGTACAGCACTGGTGGGTACAGGTCTGTCACTGTATAACACTGGGGTACAGTACTGGTGGGTGCAGGTCTGTCACTGTATAACACTGGGGTACTGTACTGGTGGGTACAGGACTGTCACTGTATAACACTGCGGTACAGTACTGGTGAGTGCAGGTCCATCACTGTATAACACTGGGGTACAGTACTGGTGGGTACAGGTCTGTCACTGTATAACACTGGGGTACAGTACTGGTGGGTACAGGTCTGTCCCTGCATAACACTGGGGTGCAGTACTGGTGGGTACAGGTCTGTCACTGTATAACACTGGGGTACAGTACTGGTGGGTACAGGTCTGTCACTGTGTAACACTGGGGCGCAGTACTGGTGGGAACAGGTCTGTCACTGTATAACACTGGTGTACAGTACTGGTGGGTGCAGGTCTGTCCCTGTAGAACACTGGGGTACAGTACTGATGGGTACAGGTCTGTCACTGTATAACACTGGGGTACAGCACTGGTGGGTACAGGTCTGTCACTGTATTACACTGGGGTACAGTACTGGTGGGTACAGGTCTGTCACTGTATAACACTGGGGTACAGTACTGGTGGGTACAGGACTGTCACTGTATAACACTGGGGTACAGTACTGGTGGGTACAGGTCTGTCCCTGCATAACACTGGGGTGCAGTACTGGTGGGTACAGGTCTGTCACTGTATAACACTGGTGTACAGTACTGGTGGGTACAGGTCTGTCCCTGTCGAACACTGGGGTACAGCACTGATGGGAACAGGTCTGTCACTGTATAACACTGGGGGACAGCACTGGTGGGTACAGGTCTGTCACTGTATAACACTGGGGTACAGCACTGGTGGGTACAGGTCTGTCACTGTATAACACTGGGGTACAGTACTGGTGGGTGCAGGTCTGTCACTGTATAACACTGGGGTACTGTACTGGTGGGTACAGGACTGTCACTGTATAACACTGCGGTACAGTACTGGAGGTTACAGGTCTGTCACTGCATAACACTGGGGTACAGTACTGGTGGGTACAGGTCTGTGACTGTACAACACTGGTCTACAGTACTGGTGGGTACAGGTCTGTCACTGTATAACACTGGGGTACAGTACTGGTGGGTACAGGTCTGTCACTATAGAACACAGGGGTACAGTACTGGTGGGTACAGGTCTGTCACTGTGTAACACTGGGTTACAGTACTGGTGGGTACAGGTCTGTCACTGTATAACACTGGGGTACAGTACTGGTGGGGACAGGTCTGTCACTGTATAACACTGGGGTACAGTACTGGTGGGTACAGGTCTGTCACTGTATAACACTGGGGTACAGTACTGGTGGGTACAGGTCTGTCACTGTAACTCGGGTACAGTACTGGTGGGTACAGGTCTGTCACTGTGTAACACTGGGGTACAGTACTGGTGGTTACAGGTCTGTCACTGTATAACACTGGGGTACAGTACTGGTGGGTACAGGTCTGTCACTGTATAACACTGGGGTACAGTACTGGTGGGTACAGGTCTGTCACTGTATAACACTGGGGTACAGTACTGGTGGGTACAGGTCTGTCACTGTATAACACTGGGGTACAGTACTGGTGGGTACAGGTCTGTCACTGTATAACACTGGGGAACAGTACTGGTGGGTACAGGTCTGTCACTGTGTAACACTGGGGGTACAGTACAGGTGGGTCCAGGTCTGTCTCTGTATAACACTGGGGTACAGTACTGGTGGGTACAGGTCTGTCACTGTATAACACTGGGGTACAGTACTGGTGGGTACAGGTCTGTCACTGTTTAACACTGGGGTACAGTACTGGTGGGTACAGGTCTGTCACTGTGTAACACTGGGGTACAGTACTATTGGGTACAAGTCTGTCACTGTGTAACACTGGGGGTACAGTACAGGTGGGTACAGGTCTGTCACTGTGTAACACTGGGGTACAGTACTGGTGGGTACAGGTCTGTCACTGTGCAACACTGGGGTACAGTACTGGTGGGTACAGGTCTGTCCCTGTATAACACTGGGGAACAGTACTGGTGGGTACAGGTCTGTCACTGTGTAACACTGGGGTACAGTACTGGTGGGTACAGGTCTGTCACTGTGTAACACTGGGGTATAGTACTGGTGGGTACAGGTCTGTCACTGTGTAACACTGGGGTACAGTACTGGTGGGTACAGGTCTGTCACTGTGTAACACTGGGGTACAGTACTGGTGGGTACAGGTCTGTCACTGTATAACACTAGGGTACAGTACTGGTGGGTACAGGTCTGTCACTGTGTAACACTGGGGTACAGTACTGGTGGGTACAGGTCTGTCACTGTATAACACTAGGGTACAGTACTGGTGGGTACAGGTCTGTCACTGTGTAACACTGGGGTACAGTACTGGTGGGTACAGGTCTGTCACTGTGTAACACTGGGGTACAGTACTGGTGGGTGCAGGTCTGTCACTGTATAACACTAGGGTACAGTACTGGTGGGTACAGGTCTGTCACTGTGTAACACTGGGGTACAGTACTGGTGGGTACAGGTCTGTCACTGTGTAACACTGGGGTACAGTACTGGTGGGTGCAGGTCTGTCACTGTATAACACTGGGGTACAGTACTGGTGGGTACAGGTCTGTCACTGTATAACACTGGGGTACAGTACTGGTGGGTACAGGTCTGTCACTGTATAACACTGGGGTACAGTACTGGTGGGTACAGGTCTGTCACTGTGTAACACTGGGGTACAGTACTGGTGGGTACAGGTCTGTCACTGTGTAACACTGGGGTACAGTACTGGTGGGTACAGGTCTGTCACTGTGTAACACTGGGGTACAGTACTGGTGGGTACAGGTCTGTCACTGTGTAACACTGGGGTACAGTACTGGTGGGTACAGGTCTGTCACTGTGTAACACTGGGGTACAGTACTGGTGGGTACAGGTCTGTCACTGTATAACACTGGGGTACAGTACTGGTGGGTACAGGTCTGTCACTGTGTAACACTCGGTTACAGTACTGGTGGGTACAGGTCTGTCACTGTGTAACACTGGGGTACAGTACTGGTGGGTACAGGTCTGTCACTGTATAACACTGGGGTACAGTACTGGTGGGTACAGGTCTGTCACTGTATAACACTGGGGTACAGTACTGGTGGGTACAGGTCTGTCACTGTATAACACTGGGGTACAGTACTGGTGGGTACAGGTCTGTCCCTGTATAACACTGGGGTACAGTACTGGTGGGTACAGGTCTGTCACTGTATAACACTGGGGTACAGTACTGGTGGGTACAGGTCTGTCACTGTACAACACTGGGGTACAGTACTATTGGGTACAGGTCTGTCACTGTGTAACACTGGGGTACAGTACTGGTGGGGACAGGTCTGTCACTGTACAACACTGGGGTACAGTACTATTGGGTACAAGTCTGTCACTGTGTAACACTGGGGGGACAGTACAGGTGGGTACAGGTCTGTCACTGTGTAACACTGGGGTACTCTACTGTTGGGTACATGTCTGTCACGGTATAACACTGGGGGTACAGTACTGGTGGGTACAGGTCTGTCACTGTACAACACTGGGGTACCGTACTGGTGGGTACAGGTCTGTCACTGTGTAACACTGGGGTACAATACTGGTGGGTACAGGTCTGTCACTGTATAACACTGGGGTACAGTACTGGTGGGTACAGGTCTGTCACTATACAACACTGGGGTACAGTACTGGTGGGTACAAGTCTGTCCCTGCATAACACTGGGGTGCAGTACTGGTGGGTACAGGTCTGTCACTGTATAACACTGGGGTACAGTACTGGTGGGTACAGGTCTGTCACTGTATAACACTGGGGTACAGCACTGGTGGGTACAGGTCTGTCACTGTATAACACTGGGGTACAGTACTGGTGGGTACAGGTCTGTCCCTGCATAACACTGGGGTGCAGTACTGGTGGGTACAGGTCTGTCACTGTATAACACTGGGGTACAGTACTGGTGGGTACAGGTCTGTCACTGTGTAACACTGGGGCGCAGTACTGGTGGGAACAGGTCTGTCACTGTATAACACTGGTGTACAGTACTGGTGGGTACAGGTCTGTCCCTGTAGAACACTGGGGTACAGTACTGATGGGTACAGGTCTGTCACTGTATAACACTGGGGTACAGCACTGGTGGGTACAGGTCTGTCACTGTATAACACTGGGGTACAGTACTGGTGGGTACAGGTCTGTCACTGTATAACACAGGTACAGTACTGGTGGGTACAGGACTGTCACTGTATAACACTTGGGTACAGTACTGGTGGGTACAGGTATGTCCCTGCATAACACTGGGGTGCAGTACTGGTGGGTACAGGTCTGTCACTGTATAACACTGGAGTACAGTATTGGTGGGTACAGGTCTGTCACTGTATAACACTGGTGTACAGTACTGGTGGGTACAGGTCTGTCCCTGTCGAACACTGGGGTACAGCACTGATGGGAACAGGTCTGTCACTGTATAACACTGGGGGACAGCACTGGTGGGTACAGGTCTGTCACTGTATAACACTGGGGTACAGCACTGGTGGGTACAGGTCTGTCACTGTATAACACTGGGGTACAGTACTGGTGGGTGCAGGTCTGTCACTGTATAACACTGGGGTACAGTACTGGTGGGTACAGGACTGTCACTGTATAACACTGCGGTACAGTACTGGTGAGTGCAGGTCCATCACTGTATAACACTGGGGTACAGTACTGGTGGGTACAGGTCTGTCACTGGATAACACTGGGGTACAGTACTGGTGGGTACAGGTCTGTCACTGTATCACACTGGGGTACAGTATTGGTGGGTGCAGGTCTGTCACTGTATAACACTGGGGTACAGTACTGGTGGGTGCAGGTCTGTCACTGTATAACACTGGGGTACAGTCCTGGTGGGTACAGGTCTGTCACTCTGTAACACTGGGGTACAGTACTGGTGGGTACAGGTCTGTCACTGTATAACACTGGGGTACAGTACTGGTGGGTACAGGTCTGTCACTGTATAACACTGGGGTACAGTACTGGTGGGTACAGGTCTGTCCCTGTAGAACACTGGGGTACAGTACTGATGGGTACAGGTCTGTCACTGTATAACACTGGGGGACAGCACTGGTGGGTACAGGTCTGTCACTGTATAACACTGGGGTACAGTACTGGTGGGTACAGGTCTGTCACTGTATAACACAGGTACAGTACTGGTGGGTACAGGACTGTCACTGTATAACACTGGGGTACAGTACTGGTGGGTACAGGTCTGTCCCTGCATAACACTGGGGTGCAGTACTGGTGGGTACAGGTCTGTCACTGTATAACACTGGAGTACAGTATTGGTGGGTACAGGTCTGTCACTGTATAACACTGGTGTACAGTACTGGTGGGTACAGGTCTGTCCCTGTCGAACACTGGGGTACAGCACTGATGGGAACAGGTCTGTCACTGTATAACACTGGGGGACAGCACTGGTGGGTACAGGTCTGTCACTGCATAACACTGGGGTACAGCACTGGTGGGTACAGGTCTGTCACTGTATAACACTGGGGTACAGTACTGGTGGGTGCAGGTCTGTCACTGTATAACACTGGGGTACAGTACTGGTGGGTACAGGACTGTCACTGTATAACACTGCGGTACAGTACTGGTGAGTGCAGGTCCATCACTGTACAACACTGGGGTACAGTACTGGTGGGTACAGGTCTGTCACTGTATAACACTGGGGTACAGTACTGGTGGGTACAGGTCTGTCACTGTATCACACTGGGGTACAGTATTGGTGGGTGCAGGTCTGTCACTGTATAACACTGGGGTACAGTACTGGTGGGTGCAGGTCTGTCACTGTATAACACTGGGGTACAGTCCTGGTGGGTACAGGTCTGTCACTCTGTAACACTGGGGTACAGTACTGGTGGGTACAGGTCTGTCACTGTATAACACTGGGGTACAGTACTGGTGGGTACAGGTCTGTCACTGTATAACACTGGGGTACAGTACTGGTGGGTACAGGTCTGTCCCTGTATCACACTGGGGTACAGTACAGGTGGGTACAGGTCTGTCACTGTATAACACTGGGGTACAGTGCTGGTGGGTACAGGTCTGTCACTGTATAACACTGGGGTACAGGACTGGTGGTTACAGGTCTGTCACTGTATAACACTGGGGTACAGTACTGGAGGTTACAGGTCTGTCACTGCATAACACTGGGGTACAGTACTGGTGGGTACAGGTCTGTCACTGTACAACACTGGTCTACAGTACTGGTGGGTACAGGTCTGTCACTGTATAACACTGGGGTACAGTACTGGTGGGTACAGGTCTGTCACTATAGAACACAGGGGTACAGTACTGGTGGGTACAGGTCTGTCACTGTGTAACACTGGGTTACAGTACTGGTGGGTACAGGTCTGTCACTGTATAACACTGCGGTACAGTACTGGTGGGTGCAGGTCTGTCACTGTGTAACAAGGGTACAGCACTGGTGGGTACAGGTCTGTCACTGTATAACACTGGGGTACAGTACTGGTGGGTACAAGTCTGTCACTGTGTAACACGGGGACTGTACTGGTTGGTACAGGTCTGTCACTGTGTAACACTGGCGGTACAGTACTGGTGGTTACAGGTCTGTCACTGTATAACACTGGGGTACAGTACTGGTGGGTACAGGTCTGTCACTGTATAACACTGGGGTACAGTACTGGAGGTTACAGGTCTGTCACTGCAGAACACTGGGGTACAGTACTGGTGGGTACAGGTCTGTCACTATATAACACTGGTCTGCAGTACTGGTGGGTACAGGTCTGTCACTGTATAACACTGGGGTACAGTACTGGTGGGTACAGGTCTGTCACTATACAACACAGGGGTACAGTACTGGTGGGTACAGGTCTGTCACTGTATAACACTGGTCTACAGTACTGGTGGATACAGGTCTGTCACTGTATAACACTGGGGTACAGTACTGGTGGGTACAGGTCTGTCCCTGTATCACACTGGGGTACAGTACAGGTGGGTACAGGTCTGTCACTGTATAACACTGGGGTACAGTACTGGTGGGTACAGGTCTGTCACTGTATAACACTGGGGTACAGTACTGGTGGGTACAGGTCTGTCACTGTATAACACTGGGGTACAGTGCTGGTGGGTACAGGTCTGTCACTGTATAACACTGGGGTACAGTACTGGTGGTTACAGGTCTGTCACTGTATAACACTGGGGTACAGTACTGGTGGGTACAGGTCTGTCACTGTATAACACTGGGGTACAGTACTGGAGGTTACAGGTCTGTCACTGCAGAACACTGGGGTACAGTACTGGTGGGTACAGGTCTGTCACTATATAACACTGGTCTACAGTACTGGTGGGTACAGGTCTGTCACTGTATAACACTGGGGTACAGTACTGGTGGGTACAGGTCTGTCACTATACAACACAGGGGTACAGTACTGGTGGGTACAGGTCTGTCACTGTATAACATTGGTCTACAGTACTGGTGGGTACAGGTCTGTCACTGTATAACACTGGGGTACAGTACTGGTGGGTACAGGTCTGTCACTGTATAACACTGGGGTACAGTACTGGTGGGTACAGGTCTGTCACGATACAACACAGGGGTACAGTACTGGTGGGTACAGGTCTGTCACTATACAACACAGGGGTACAGTACTGGTGGGTACAGGTCTGTCACTGTATAACACTGCGGTACAGTACTGGTGGGTGCAGGTCTGTCACTGTGTAACAAGGGTACAGCACTGGTGGGTACAGGTCTGTCACTGTATAACACTGGGGTACAGTACTGGTGGGTACAAGTCTGTCACTGTGTAACACGGGGACAGTACTGGTGGGTACAGGTCTGTCTCTGTATAACACTGGGGTACAGTACTGGTGGGTACAGGTCTGTCACTGTGTAACACTGGGGGTACAGTACTGGTGGGTACAGGTCTGTCACTGTATAATACTGGGGTACAGTACTGGTGGGTACAGGTCTGTCACTGTGTAACACTGGGGTACAGTACTGGTGGGTACAGGTCTGTCACTGTATAACACTGGGGTACAGTACTGGTGGGTACAGGTCTGTCACTATACAACACAGGGGTACAGTACTGGTGGGTACAGGTCTGTCACTGTGTAACACTGGGGTACAGTACTGGTGGGTACAAGTCTGTCACTGTGTAACACGGGGACAGTACTGGTGGGTACAGGTCTGTCACTGTATAACACAGGTACAGTACTGGTGGGTACAGGACTGTCACTGTATAACACTGGGGTACAGTACTGGTGGGTACAGGTCTGTCCCTGCATAACACTGGGGTGCAGTACTGGTGGGTACAGGTCTGTCACTGTATAACACTGGAGTACAGTATTGGTGGGTACAGGTCTGTCACTGTATAACACTGGTGTACAGTACTGGTGGGTACAGGTCTGTCCCTGTCGAACACTGGGGTACAGCACTGATGGGAACAGGTCTGTCACTGTATAACACTGGGGGACAGCACTGGTGGGTACAGGTCTGTCACTGTATAACACTGGGGTACAGCACTGGTGGGTACAGGTCTGTCACTGTATAACACTGGGGTACAGTACTGGTGGGTGCAGGTCTGTCACTGTATAACACTGGGGTACAGTACTGGTGGGTACAGGACTGTCACTGTATAACACTGCGGTACAGTACTGGTGAGTGCAGGTCCATCACTGTATAACACTGGGGTACAGTACTGGTGGGTACAGGTCTGTCACTGTATCACACTGGGGTACAGTATTGGTGGGTGCAGGTCTGTCACTGTATAACACTGGGGTACAGTACTGGTGGGTGCAGGTCTGTCACTGTATAACACTGGGGTACAGTCCTGGTGGGTACAGGTCTGTCACTCTGTAACACTGGGGTACAGTACTGGTGGGTACAGGTCTGTCACTGTATAACACTGGGGTACAGTACTGGTGGGTACAGGTCTGTCACTGTATAACACTGGGGTACAGTACTGGTGGGTACAGGTCTGTCCCTGTAGAACACTGGGGTACAGTACTGATGGGTACAGGTCTGTCACTGTATAACACTGGGGTACAGCACTGGTGGGTACAGGTCTGTCACTGTATAACACTGGGGTACAGTACTGGTGGGTACAGGTCTGTCACTGTATAACACAGGTACAGTACTGGTGGGTACAGGACTGTCACTGTATAACACTGGGGTACAGTACTGGTGGGTACAGGTCTGTCCCTGCATAACACTGGGGTGCAGTACTGGTGGGTACAGGTCTGTCACTGTATAACACTGGAGTACAGTATTGGTGGGGACAGGTCTGTCACTGTATAACACTGGTGTACAGTACTGGTGGGTACAGGTCTGTCCCTGTTGAACACTGGGGTACAGCACTGATGGGAACAGGTCTGTCACTGTATAACACTGGGGGACAGCACTGGTGGGTACAGGTCTGTCACTGTATAACACTGGGGTACAGCACTGGTGGGTACAGGTCTGTCACTGTATAACACTGGGGTACAGTACTGGTGGGTGCAGGTCTGTCACTGTATAACACTGGGGTACAGTACTGGTGGGTACAGGACTGTCACTGTATAACACTGCGGTACAGTACTGGTGAGTGCAGGTCCATCACTGTATAACACTGGGGTACAGTACTGGTGGGTACAGGTCTGTCACTGTATCACACTGGGGTACAGTATTGGTGGGTGCAGGTCTGTCACTGTATAACACTGGGGTACAGTACTGGTGGGTGCAGGTCTGTCACTGTATAACACTGGGGTACAGTCCTGGTGGGTACAGGTCTGTCACTCTGTAACACTGGGGTACAGTACTGGTGGGTACAGGTCTGTCACTGTATAACACTGGGGTACAGTACTGGTGGGTACAGGTCTGTCACTGTATAACACTGGGGTACAGTACTGGTGGGTACAGGTCTGTCCCTGTATCACACTGGGGTACAGTACAGGTGGGTACAGGTCTGTCACTGTATAACACTGGGGTACAGTGCTGGTGGGTACAGGTCTGTCACTGTATAACACTGGGGTACAGTACTGGTGGTTACAGGTCTGTCACTGTATAACACTGGGGTACAGTACTGGAGGTTACAGGTCTGTCACTGCATAACACTGGGGTACAGTACTGGTGGGTACAGGTCTGTCACTATATAACACTGGTCTACAGTACTGGTGGGTACAGGTCTGTCACTGGAGAACACTGGGGTACAGTACTGGTGGGTACAGGTCTGTCACTATACAACACAGGGGTACAGTACTGGTGGGTACAGGTCTGTCACTGTATAACACTGGTCTACAGTACTGGTGGGTACAGGTCTGTCACTGTATAACACTGGGGTACAGTGCTGGTGGGTACAGGTCTGTCACTGTATAACACTGCGGTACAGTACTGGTGGGTGCAGGTCTGTCACTGTGTAACAAGGGTACAGCACTGGTGGGTACAGGTCTGTCACTGTATAACACTGGGGTACAGTACTGGTGGGTACAAGTCTGTCACTGTGTAACACGGGGACAGTACTGGTGGGTACAGGTCTGTCTCTGTATAACACTGGGGTACAGTACTGGTGGGTACAGGTCTGTCACTGTATAATACTGGGGTACAGTACTGGTGGGTACAGGTCTGTCACTGTGTAACACTGGGGTACAGTACTGGTGGGTACAGGTCTGTCACTGTATAACACTGGGGTACAGTACTGGTGGGTACAGGTCTGTCACTATACAACACAGGGGTACAGTACTGGTGGGTACAGGTCTGTCACTGTGTAACACTGGGGTACAGTACTGGTGGGTACAGGTCTGTCACTGTATAACACTGGGGTACAGTACTGGTGGGTACAGGTCTGTCACTGTGAAACTCGGGTACAGTACTTGTGGGGACAGGTCTGTCACTATACAACACAGGGGTACAGTACTGGTGGGTACAGGTCTGTCACTATACAACACAGGGGTACAGTACTGGTGGGTACAGGTCTGTCACTGTATAACACTGCGGTACAGTACTGGTGGGTGCAGGTCTGTCACTGTGTAACAAGGGTACAGCACTGGTGGGTACAGGTCTGTCACTGTGTGACACTGGGGTACAGTACTGGTGGGTGCAGGTCTGTCACTGTGTAACAAGGGTACAGTACTGGTGGGTACAGGTCTGTCACTATACAACACAGGGGTACAGTACTGGTGGGCACAGGTCTGTCACTGTATAACACTGGGGTACAGTACTGGTGGGTACAGGTCTGTCACTGTATAACACTGGGGTACAGTACTGGTGGGTACAAGTCTGTCACTGTGTAACACGGGGACAGTACTGGTGGGTACAGGTCTGTCACTGTATCACACTGGGGTACAGTATTGGTGGGTGCAGGTCTGTCACTGTATAACACTGGGGTACAGTACTGGTGGGTGCAGGTCTGTCACTGTATAACACTGGGGTACAGTCCTGGTGGGTACAGGTCTGTCACTCTGTAACACTGGGGTACAGTACTGGTGGGTACAGGTCTGTCCCTGCATCACACTGGGGTGCAGTACTGGTGGGTACAGGTCTGTCACTGTATAACACTGGAGTACAGTACTGGTGGGTACAGGTCTGTCACTGTATAACACTGGTGTACAGTACTGGTGGGTACAGGTCTGTCCCTGTCGAACACTGGGGTACAGCACTGATGGGAACAGGTCTGTCACTGTATAACACTGGGGGACAGCACTGGTGGGTACAGGTCTGTCACTGTATAACACTGGGGTACAGCACTGGTGGGTACAGGTCTGTCACTGTATAACACTGGGGTACAGTACTGGTGGGTGCAGGTCTGTCACTGTATAACACTGGGGTACAGTACTGGTGGGTACAGGACTGTCACTGTATAACACTGCGGTACAGTACTGGTGAGTGCAGGTCCATCACTGTATAACACTGGGGTACAGTACTGGTGGGTACAGGTCTGTCACTGTATAACACTGGGGTACAGTACTGGTGGGTACAGGTCTGTCACTGTATCACACTGGGGTACAGTATTGGTGGGTGCAGGTCTGTCACTGTATAACACTGGGGTACAGTACTGGTGGGTGCAGGTCTGTCACTGTATAACACTGGGGTACAGTCCTGGTGGGTACAGGTCTGTCACTCTGTAACACTGGGGTACAGTACTGGTGGGTACAGGTCTGTCACTGTATAACACTGGGGTACAGTACTGGTGGGTACAGGTCTGTCACTGTATAACACTGGGGTACAGTACTGGTGGGTACAGGTCTGTCCCTGTATCACACTGGGGTACAGTACAGGTGGGTACAGGTCTGTCACTGTATAACACTGGGGTACAGTGCTGGTGGGTACAGGTCTGTCACTGTATAACACTGGGGTACAGTACTGGTGGTTACAGGTCTGTCACTGTATAACACTGGGGTACAGTACTGGAGGTTACAGGTCTGTCACTGCATAACACTGGGGTACAGTACTGGTGGGTACAGGTCTGTCACTGTACAACACTGGTCTACAGTACTGGTGGGTACAGGTCTGTCACTGTATAACACTGGGGTACAGTACTGGTGGGTACAGGTCTGTCACTATAGAACACAGGGGTACAGTACTGGTGGGTACAGGTCTGTCACTGTGTAACACTGGGTTACAGTACTGGTGGGTACAGGTCTGTCACTGTATAACACTGCGGTACAGTACTGGTGGGTGCAGGTCTGTCACTGTGTAACAAGGGTACAGCACTGGTGGGTACAGGTCTGTCACTGTATAACACTGGGGTACAGTACTGGTGGGTACAAGTCTGTCACTGTGTAACACGGGGACTGTACTGGTGGGTACAGGTCTGTCACTGTGTAACACTGGCGGTACAGTACTGGTGGTTACAGGTCTGTCACTGTATAACACTGGGGTACAGTACTGGTGGGTACAGGTCTGTCACTGTATAACACTGGGGTACAGTACTGGAGGTTACAGGTCTGTCACTGCAGAACACTGGGGTACAGTACTGGTGGGTACAGGTCTGTCACTATATAACACTGGTCTACAGTACTGGTGGGTACAGGTCTGTCACTGTATAACACTGGGGTACAGTACTGGTGGGTACAGGTCTGTCACTATACAACACAGGGGTACAGTACTGGTGGGTACAGGTCTGTCACTGTATAACACTGGTCTACAGTACTGGTGGGTACAGGTCTGTCACTGTATAACACTGGGGTACAGTACTGGTGGGTACAGGTCTGTCCCTGTATCACACTGGGGTACAGTACAGGTGGGTACAGGTCTGTCACTGTATAACACTGGGGTACAGTACTGGTGGGTACAGGTCTGTCACTGTATAACACTGGGGTACAGTACTGGTGGGTACAGGTCTGTCACTGTATAACACTGGGGTACAGTGCTGGTGGGTACAGGTCTGTCACTATAACACTGGGGTACAGTACTGGTGGTTACAGGTCTGTCACTGTTTAACACTGGGGTACAGTACTGGTGGGTACAGGTCTGTCACTGTATAACACTGGGGTACAGTACTGGAGGTTACAGGTCTGTCACTGCAGAACACTGGGGTACAGTACTGGTGGTTACAGGTCTGTCACTATATAACACTGGTCTCCAGTACTGGTGGGTACAGGTCTGTCACTGTATAACACTGGGGTACAGTACTGGTGGGTACAGGTCTGTCACTATACAACACAGGGGTACAGTACTGGTGGGTACAGGTCTGTCACTGTATAACACTGGTCTACAGTACTGGTGGGTACAGGTCTGTCACTGTATAACACTGGGGTACAGTACTGGTGGGTACAGGTCTGTCACTGTATAACACTGGGGTACAGTACTGGTGGGTACAGGTCTGTCACTATACAACACAGGGGTACAGTACTGGTGGGTACAGGTCTGTCACTATACAACACAGGGGTACAGTACTGGTGGGTACAGGTCTGTCACTGTATAACACTGCGGTACAGTACTGGTGGGTGCAGGTCTGTCACTGTGTAACAAGGGTACAGTACTGGTGGGTACAGGTCTGTCACTGTGTAACACTGGGGTACAGTACTGGTGGGTACAGGTCTGTCACTGTATAACACTGGGGTACAGTACTGGTGGGTACAGGTCTGTCACTATACAACACAGGGGTACAGTACTGGTGGGTACAGGTCTGTCACTGTGTAACACTGGGGTACAGTACTGGTGGGTACAGGTCTGTCACTGTATAACACTGGGGTACAGTACTGGTGGGTACAGGTCTGTCACTGTGAAACTCGGGTACAGTACTTGTGGGGACAGGTCTGTCACTGTGTAACACTGGGGTACAGTACTGGTGGGTACTGGTCTGTCACTGTAACACTGGGGTATAGTACTGGTGGGGACAGGTCTGCACTGTATAACACTGGGGTACAGTACTGTTGGGTACAAGTCTGAAACTGTGTAACACGGGGACAGTACTGGTGGGTACAGGTCTGTCCCTGTATAACACTGGGGTACAGTACTGGTGGGTACAGGTCTGTCACTGTGTAACACTGGGGTACAGTACTGATGGGTACAGGTCTGTCACTGCATAACACTGGGGTACAGTACTGGTGGGTACAGGTCTGTCACTGTACAACACTGGGGTACAGTACAGGTGGGTACAGGTCTGTCACTGTGTAACACTGGGGTACAGTACTGTTGGGTACAAGTCTGTCACTGTATAACACTGGGGGTACAGGTCTGTCACTGTATAATACTTGGGTATAGTACTGGTGGGTACAGGTCTGTCACTGTGTAACACTGGGGTACAGTACTGGTGGGTACAGGTCTGTCACTATACAACACTGGGGTACAGTACTGGTGGGTACAAGTCTGTCCCTGCATAACACTGGGGTGCAGTACTGGTGGGTACAGGTCTGTCACTGTTTAACACTGGGGTACAGCACTGGTGGGTGCAGGTCTGTCACTGTATAACACTGGGGTATAGTACTGGTGGGTACAGGTCTGTCACTGTATAACACTGGTCTACAGTACTGGTGGGTACAGGTCTGTCACTGTATAACACTGGGGTACAGTACTGGTGGGTACAGGTCTGTCACTGTATAACACTGGGGTACAGTACTGGTGGGTACAGGTCTGTCACTGTATAACACTGGTCTACAGTACTGGTGGGTACAGGTCTGTCACTGTGCAACACTGGGTTACAGTACTGGTGGGTACAGGTCTGTCACTGTGCAACAAGGGTACAGCACTGGTGGGTACAGGTCTGTCACTGTATAACACTGGGGTACAGTACTGGTGGGTACAAGTCTGTCACTGTGTAACACGGGGACAGTACTGGTGGGTACAGGTCTGTCTCTGTATAACACTGGGGTACAGTACTGGTGGGTACAGGTCTGTCACTGTGTAACACGGGGACAGTACTGGTGGGTACAGGTCTGTCTCTGTATAACACTGGGGTACAGTACTGGTGGGTACAGGTCTGTCACTGTATAACACTGGGGGTACAGTACTGGTGGGTACAGGTCTGTCACTGTATAATACTGGGGTACAGTACTGGTGGGTACAGGTCTGTCACTGTATAACACTGGGGTACAGTACTGGTGGGTACAGGTCTGTCACTATACAACACAGGGGTACAGTAATGGTGGGTACAGGTCTGTCACTATACAACACAGGGGTGCAGTACTGGTGGGTACAGGTCTGTCACTGTATAACACTGCGGTACAGTACTGGTGGGTGCAGGTCTGTCACTGTGTAACAAGGGTACAGCACTGGTGGGTACAGGTCTGTCACTGTATAACACTGGGGTACAGTCCTGGTGGGTACAAGTCTGTCACTGTGTTACACGGGGACAGCACTGGTGGGTACAGGTCTGTCTCTGTATAACACTGGGGTACAGTACTGGTGGGTACAGGTCTGTCACTGTGTAACACTGGGGGTACAGTACTGGTGGGTACAGGTCTGTCACTGTATAATACTGGGGTACAGTACTGGTGGGTACAGGTCTGTCACTGTGTAACACTGGGGTACAGTACTGGTGGGTACAGGTCTGTCACTGTTTAACACTGGGGTACAGTACTGGTGTGTACAGGTCTGTCACTATACAACACAGGGGTACAGTACTGGTGGGTACAGGTCTGTCACTGTGTAACACTGGGGTACAGTACTGGTGGGTACAGGTCTGTCACTGTATAACACTGGGGTACAGTACTGGTGGGTACAGGTCTGTCACTGTGTAACTCGGGTACAGTACTTGTGGGTACAGGTCTGTCACTGTGTAACACTGGGGTACAGTACTGGTGGGTACTGGTCTGTCACTGTAACACTGGGGTATAGTACTGGTGGGGACAGGTCTGCACTGTATAACACTGGGGTACAGTACTGTTGGGTACAAGTCTGTCACTGTGTAACACGGGGACAGTACTGGTGGGTACAGGTCTGTCCCTGTATAACACTGGGGTACAGTACTGGTGGGTACAGGTCTGTCACTGTGTAACACTGGGGTACAGTACTGATGGGTACAGGTCTGTCACTGCATAACACTGGGGTACAGTACTGGTGGGTACAGGTCTGTCACTGTACAACACTGGGGTACAGTACAGGTGGGTACAGGTCTGTCACTGTGTAACACTGGGGAACAGTACTGTTGGGTACAAGTCTGTCACTGTATAACACTGGGGGTACAGTACTGGTGGGTACAGGTCTGTCACTGTATAATACTGGGGTATAGTACTTGTGGGTACAGGTCTGTCACTGTGTAACACTGGGGTACAGTACTGGTGGGTACAGGTCTGTCACTATACAACACTGGGGTACAGTACTGGTGGGTGCAAGTCTGTCCCTGCATAACACTGGGGTGCAGTACTGGTGGGTACAGGTCTGTCACTGTTTAACACTGGGGTACAGCACTGGTGGGTGCAGGTCTGTCACTGTATAACACTGGGGTATAGTACTGGTGGGTACAGGTCTGTCACTGTATAACACTGGTCTACAGTACAGGTGGGTGCAGGTCTGTCACTGTATAACACTGGGGTACAGTACTGGTGGGTACAGGTCTGTCACTGTATAACACTGGGGTACAGTACTGGTGGGTACAGGTCTGTCACTGTATAACACTGGTCTACAGTACTGGTGGGTACAGGTCTGTCACTGTATAACACTGCGGTACAGTACTGGTGGGTGCAGGTCTGTCACTGTGTAACAAGGGTACAGCACTGGTGGGTACAGGTCTGTCTCTGTATAACACTGGGGTACAGTACTGGTGGGTACAAGTCTGTCACTGTGTAACACGGGGACAGTACTGGTGGGTACAGGTCTGTCTCTGTATAACACTGGGGTACAGTACTGGTGGGTACAGGTCTGTCACT
This sequence comes from Heptranchias perlo, assembly GCF_035084215.1. NCBI lineage: Eukaryota > Metazoa > Chordata > Chondrichthyes > Hexanchiformes > Hexanchidae > Heptranchias > Heptranchias perlo. The sequence goes on from NC_090370.1 coordinate 17,352,198, forward strand.
GTGTAACACTGGGGGTACAGTACTGGTGGGTACAGGTCTGTCACTGTATAATACTGGGGTACAGTACTGGTGGGTACAGGTCTGTCACTGTGTAACACTGGGGTACAGTACTGGTGGGTACAGGTCTGTCACTGTATAACACTGGGGTACAGTACTGGTGGGTACAGGTCTGTCACTATACAACACAGGGGTACAGTACTGGTGGGTACAGGTCTGTCACTGTGTAACACTGGGGTACAGTACCGGTGGGTACAGGTCTGTCACTGTATAACACTGCGGTACAGTACTGGTGGGTGCAGGTCTGTCACTGTGTCACATGGGTACAGCACTGGTGGGTACAGGTCTGTCACTGTATAACACTGGGGTACAGTACTGGTGGGTACAGGTCTGTCACTGTGTAACTAGGGTACAGTACTTGTGGGTACAGGTCTGTCACTGTGTAACACTGGGGTACAGTACTGGTGGGTACTGGTCTGTCACTGTATAACACTGGGGTACAGTACTGGTGGGGACAGGTCTGCACTGTATAACACTGGGGTACAGTACTGTTGGGTACAAGTCTGTCACTATAACACTGGGGGTTCAGTACTGGTGGGTACAGGTGTGTCACTGAATAACACTGGGGTACAGTACTGGTGGGTACAGGTCTGTCACGGTGTAACACTGGGGTACAGTACTGGTGGGTACAAGTCTGTCACTGTATAACACTGGGGTACAGTACTGGTGGGTGCAGGTCTGTCTCTGTATAACACTGGGGTACAGTACTGGTGGGTGCAGGTCTGTCTCTGTATAACACTGGGGTACAGTACTGGTGGGTGCAGGTCTGTCACTGTATAACACTGGGGTACAGTACTGGTGGGGACAGGTCTGTCACTGTGAAACACTGGGGTACAGTACTGGTGGGTACAGGTCTGTCACTGTCTCACACTGGGGTACAGAACTGGTGGGTACAGGTCTGTCACTGCATAACACTGGGGTACAGTACTGGTGGGTACAGGTCTGTCACTGTGTCACACTTGGGTACAGTACTGGTGGGTACAGGTCTGTCACTGTGTAACACTGGGGTACAGTACTGGTGGGTACAGGTCTGTCACTGTAAAACACTGGGGTACAGTACTGGTGGGTGCAGGTCTGTCATTGTATAACACTGGGGTACAGTACTGGTGGGTACAGGTCTGTCACTGTATAACACTGGGGTACAGTACTGGTGGGTACAGGTCTGTCGCTGTATAACACTGGGGTACAGTACTGGTGGGTACAGGTCTGTCACTGTATAACACTGGGGTACAGTACTGGTGGGTACAGGTCTGTCACCGTATAACACTGGGGTACAGTACTGGTGGGTGCAGGTCTGTCACTGTATAACACTGGGGTACAGTACTGGTGGGGACAGGTCTGTCACTGTATAACACTGGGGTACAGTACTGGTGGGTACAGGTCCGTCACTGTGTAACACTGGGGTACAGTACTGGTGGGTGCAGTTCTGTCACCGTATAACTCTGTGGTACAGTACTGGTGGGTACAGGTCTGTCACTGTATAACACTGGGGTACAGTACTGGTGGGTCCAGGTCTGTCACTGTATAACACTGGGGTACAGTACTGATGGGTACAGGTCTGTCACTGTATAACACTGGGGTGCAGTACTGGTGGGTACAGGTCTGTCACTGAAGAACACTGGGGTACAGTACTGGTGGGTACAGGTCTGTCCCTGTATAACACTGGGGTACAGTACTGGTGGGTACAGGTCTGTCACTGAAGAACACTGGGGTACAGGACTGGTGGGTGCAGGTCTGTCGCTGTATAACACTGGGGTACAGTACTGGTGGGTACAGGTCTGTCTCTGTATAACACTGGGGTATAGAACTGGTGGGTACAGGTCTGTCACTGTACAACACTGGGGAACAGTACTGGTGGGTACAGGTCTGTCCCTGTATAACACTGGGGTACAGTACTGGTGGGTACAGGTCTGTCACTGTGTAACACTGGGGTACAGTACTGGTGGGTGCAGGTTTGTCACTGTATAACACTGGGGTACAGTACTGGTGGGTACAGGTCTGTCACTGTGTAACACTGGGGTACAGTACTGGTGGGTACAGGTCTGTCACTGTATAACACTGGGGTACAGTACTGGTGGGTACAGGTCTGTCACTGTAACACTGGGGTGCAGTACTGGTGGGTACAGGTCTGTCACTGTATAACACTGGGGTATAGTACTGGTGGGTACAGGTCTGTCACTGTAACACTGGGGTACAGTACTGGTGGGTACAGGTCTGTCACTGTATAACACTGGGGTACAGTACTGGTGGGTACAGGTCTGTCTCTGTACAACACTGGGGTATAGTACTGGTGGGTACAGGTCTGTCACTGTATAACACTGGGGTACAGTACTGGTGGGTACAGGTCTGTCACTGTATAACACTGGGGTGCAGTACTGGTGGGTACAGGTCTGTCACTGTATAACACTGGGGTACAGTACTGGTGGGTACAGGTCTGTCACTGTATAACACTGGGGTACAGTACTGGTGGGTACAGGTCTGTCACTGTATAACACTGGGGTACAGTACTGGTGGGTGCAGGTCTGTCACGATATAACACTAGGGTACAGTGCTGGTGGGTACAGGTCTGTCACTATATAACACTGGGGCACAGTACTGATGGGTACAGGTCTGTCACTGTGTAACACTGGGGTACAGTACTGGTGGGTGCAGGTCTGTCACTGTAACACTGGGGTACAGTACTGGTGGGTACAGGTCTGTCTCTGTATAACACTGGGGTACAGAACTGGTGGGTACAGGTCTGTCACTGTACAACACTGGGGTACAGTACTGGTGGGTACAGGTCTGTCCCTGTATAACACTGGGGTACAGTACTGGTGGGTACAGGTCTGTCACTGTGTAACACTGGGGTACAGTACTGGTGGGTGCAGGTCTGTCACTATATAACACTAGGGTACAGTACTGGTGGGTGCAGGTTTGTCACTGTATAACACTGGGGTACAGTACTGGTGGGTACAGGTCTGTCACTGTATAACACTGGGGTACAGTACTGGTGGGTACAGGTCTGTCACTGTAACACTGGGGTGCAGTACTGGTGGGTACAGGTCTGTCACTGTATAACACTGGGGTATAGTACTGGTGGGTACAGGTCTGTCACTGTAACACTGGGTTACAGTACTGGTGGGTACAGGTCTGTCACTGTATAACACTGGGGTGCAGTACTGGTGGGTACAGGTCTGTCTCTGTGTAACACTGGGGTATAGTACTGGTGGGTACAGGTCTGTCTCTGTACAACACTGGGGTATAGTACTGGTGGGTACAGGTCTGTCACTGTATAACACTGGGGTACAGTACTGGTGGGTACAGGTCTGTCACTGTATAACACTGGGGTGCAGTACTGGTGGGTACAGGTCTGTCACTGTATAACACTGGGGTACAGTACTGGTGGGTACAGGTCTGTCACTGTATAACACTGGGGTACAGTACTGGTGGGTACAGGTCTGTCACTGTATAACACTGGGGTACAGTACTGGTGGGTACAGGTCTGTCACTGTATAACACTGGGGTACAGTACTGGTGGGTGCAGGTCTGTCACGATATAACACTAGGGTACAGTGCTGGTGGGTACAGGTCTGTCACTATATAACACTGGGGCACAGTACTGATGGGTACAGGTCTGTCACTGTATAACACTGGGGTACAGTACTGGTAGGTACAGGTCTGTCACTGTATAACACTGGGGTACAGTACTGGTGGGTACAGGTCTGTCACTGTATAACACTGGGGTACAGTACTGGTAGGTACAGGTCTGTCACTGTATAACACTGGGGTACAGTACTGGTAGGTACAGGTCTGTCACTGTATAACACTGGGGCACAGTACTGATGGGTACAGGTCTGTCACTGTATAACACTGGGGTACAGTACTGGTAGGTACAGGTCTGTCACTGTATAACACTGGGGTACAGTACTGGTGGGTACAGGTCCATCACTGTGTAACACTCGCGTACAGTATTGGTGGGTACAGGTCTGTCACTGTATAACACTGGGGTACAGTACTGGTAGGTACAGGTCTGTCACTGTATAACACTGGGGTACAGTACTGGTGGGTGCAGGTCTGTCACTATATAACACTAGGGTACAGTACTGGTGGGTGCAGGTTTGTCACTGTATAACACTGGGGTACAGTACTGGTGGGTACAGGTCTGTCACTGTATAACACTGGGGTACAGTACTGGTGGGTACAGGACTGTCACTGTAACACTGGGGTGCAGTACTGGTGGGTACAGGTCTGTCACTGTATAACACTGGGGTATAGTACTGGTGGGTACAGGTCTGTCACTGTAACACTGGGTTACAGTACTGGTGGGTACAGGTCTGTCACTGTATAACACTGGGGTGCAGTACTGGTGGGTACAGGTCTGTCTCTGTGTAACACTGGGGTATCGTACTGGTGGGTACAGGTCTGTCTCTGTACAACACTGGGGTATAGTACTGGTGGGTACAGGTCTGTCACTGTATAACACTGGGGTACAGTACTGGTGGGTACAGGTCTGTCACTGTATAACACTGGGGTGCAGTACTGGTGGGTACAGGTCTGTCACTGTATAACACTGGGGTACAGTACTGGTGGGTACAGGTCTGTCACTGTATAACACTGGGGTACAGTACTGGTGGGTACAGGTCTGTCACTGTATAACACTGGGGTACAGTACTGGTGGGTACAGGTCTGTCACTGTATAACACTGGGGTACAGTACTGGTGGGTGCAGGTCTGTCACGATATAACACTAGGGTACAGTGCTGGTGGGTACAGGTCTGTCACTATATAACACTGGGGCACAGTACTGATGGGTACAGGTCTGTCACTGTATAACACTGGGGTACAGTACTGGTAGGTACAGGTCTGTCACTGTATAACACTGGGGTACAGTACTGGTGGGTACAGGTCTGTCACTGTATAACACTGGGGTACAGTACTGGTAGGTACAGGTCTGTCACTGTATAACACTGGGGTACAGTACTGGTAGGTACAGGTCTGTCACTGTATAACACTGGGGCACAGTACTGATGGGTACAGGTCTGTCACTGTATAACACTGGGGTACAGTACTGGTAGGTACAGGTCTGTCACTGTATAACACTGGGGTACAGTACTGGTGGGTACAGGTCCATCACTGTGTAACACTCGCGTACAGCACTGGTGGGTGCAGTTCTGTCACTGTATAACACTGGGGTACAGTACTGGTGGGTACAGGTCTGTCACTGTATAACACTGGGGTACAGTACTGGTGCGTACAGGTCTGTCACTGTATAACACTGGGGTACAGTACTTGTGGGTACAAGTCTGTCAATGTATAACACTGGGGTACAGTACTGGTGGGTACAGGTCTGTCACTGTATAACACTGGGATACAGTACTGGTGGGTACAGGTCTGTCACTGTATAACACTGGGGTACAGTACTGCTGGGTACAGGTCTGTCACTATAACACTGGGGTACAGTACTGGTGGGTACAGGTCTGTCACTGTACAACACCAGGGTACAGTACTGGTGGGTACAGGTCTGTCACTGTAACACTGGGGTGCAGTACTGGTGGGTACAGGTCTGTCACTGCGTAACACTGGGGTACAGTACTGGTGGGTACAGGTCTGTCACTGCATAACACTGGGGTACAGTACTGGTGGGTACAGGTCTGTCACTGTGTAACACTGGGGTACAGTACTGGTGGGTGCAGGTCTGTCACTATATAACACTAGGGTACAGTACTGGTGGGTGCAGGTTTGTCACTGTATAACACTGGGGTACAGTACTGGTGGGTACAGGTCTGTCACTGTATAACACTGGGGTACAGTACTGGTGGGTACAGGTCTGTCACTGTAACACTGGGGTGCAGTACTGGTGGGTACAGGTCTGTCACTGTATAACACTGGGGTATAGTACTGGTGGGTACAGGTCTGTCACTGTAACACTGGGTTACAGTACTGGTGGGTACAGGTCTGTCACTGTATAACACTGGGGTGCAGTACTGGTGGGTACAGGTCTGTCTCTGTGTAACACTGGGGTATAGTACTGGTGGGTACAGGTCTGTCTCTGTACAACACTGGGGTATAGTACTGGTGGGTACAGGTCTGTCACTGTATAACACTGGGGTACAGTACTGGTGGGTACAGGTCTGTCACTGTATAACACTGGGGTGCAGTACTGGTGGGTACAGGTCTGTCACTGTATAACACTGGGGTACAGTACTGGTGGGTACAGGTCTGTCACTGTATAACACTGGGGTACAGTACTGGTGGGTACAGGTCTGTCACTGTATAACACTGGGGTACAGTACTGGTGGGTACAGGTCTGTCACTGTATAACACTGGGGTACAGTACTGGTGGGTGCAGGTCTGTCACGATATAACACTAGGGTACAGTGCTGGTGGGTACAGGTCTGTCACTGTATAACACTGGGGTACAGTACTGGTAGGTACAGGTCTGTCACTGTATAACACTGGGGTACAGTACTGGTGGGTACAGGTCTGTCACTGTATAACACTGGGGTACAGTACTGGTAGGTACAGGTCTGTCACTGTATAACACTGGGGTACAGTACTGGTAGGTACAGGTCTGTCACTGTATAACACTGGGGCACAGTACTGATGGGTACAGGTCTGTCACTGTATAACACTGGGGTACAGTACTGGTAGGTACAGGTCTGTCACTGTATAACACTGGGGTACAGTACTGGTGGGTACAGGTCCATCACTGTGTAACACTCGCGTACAGTACTGGTGGGTACAGGTCTGTCACTGTATAACACTGGGGTACAGTACTGGTAGGTACAGGTCTGTCACTGTATAACACTGGGGTACAGTACTGGTGGGTGCAGGTCTGTCACTATATAACACTAGGGTACAGTACTGGTGGGTGCAGGTTTGTCACTGTATAACACTGGGGTACAGTACTGGTGGGTACAGGTCTGTCACTGTATAACACTGGGGTACAGTACTGGTGGGTACAGGTCTGTCACTGTAACACTGGGGTGCAGTACTGGTGGGTACAGGTCTGTCACTGTATAACACTGGGGTATAGTACTGGTGGGTACAGGTCTGTCACTGTAACACTGGGTTACAGTACTGGTGGGTACAGGTCTGTCACTGTATAACACTGGGGTGCAGTACTGGTGGGTACAGGTCTGTCTCTGTGTAACACTGGGGTATCGTACTGGTGGGTACAGGTCTGTCTCTGTACAACACTGGGGTATAGTACTGGTGGGTACAGGTCTGTCACTGTATAACACTGGGGTACAGTACTGGTGGGTACAGGTCTGTCACTGTATAACACTGGGGTGCAGTACTGGTGGGTACAGGTCTGTCACTGTATAACACTGGGGTACAGTACTGGTGGGTACAGGTCTGTCACTGTATAACACTGGGGTACAGTACTGGTGGGTACAGGTCTGTCACTGTATAACACTGGGGTACAGTACTGGTGGGTACAGGTCTGTCACTGTATAACACTGGGGTACAGTACTGGTGGGTGCAGGTCTGTCACGATATAACACTAGGGTACAGTGCTGGTGGGTACAGGTCTGTCACTATATAACACTGGGGCACAGTACTGATGGGTACAGGTCTGTCACTGTATAACACTGGGGTACAGTACTGGTAGGTACAGGTCTGTCACTGTCTAACACTGGGGTACAGTACTGGTGGGTACAGGTCTGTCACTGTATAACACTGGGGTACAGTACTGGTAGGTACAGGTCTGTCACTGTATAACACTGGGGTACAGTACTGGTAGGTACAGGTCTGTCACTGTATAACACTGGGGCACAGTACTGATGGGTACAGGTCTGTCACTGTATAACACTGGGGTACAGTACTGGTAGGTACAGGTCTGTCACTGTATAACACTGGGGTACAGTACTGGTGGGTACAGGTCCATCACTGTGTAACACTCGCGTACAGTACTGGTGGGTGCAGTTCTGTCACTGTATAACACTGGGGTACAGTACTGGTGGGTACAGGTCTGTCACTGTATAACACTGGGGTACAGTACTGGTGCGTACAGGTCTGTCACTGTATAACACTGGGGTACAGTACTTGTGGGTACAAGTCTGTCAATGTATAACACTGGGGTACAGTACTGGTGGGTACAGGTCTGTCACTGTATAACACTGGGATACAGTACTGGTGGGTACAGGTCTGTCACTGTATAACACTGGGGTACAGTACTGCTGGGTACAGGTCTGTCACTATAACACTGGGGTACAGTACTGGTGGGTACAGGTCTGTCACTGTACAACACCAGGGTACAGTACTGGTGGGTACAGGTCTGTCACTGTAACACTGGGGTGCAGTACTGGTGGGTCCAGGTCTGTCACTGCGTAACACTGGGGTACAGTACTGGTGGGTACAGGTCTGTCACTGCATAACACTGGGGTACAGTACTGGTGGGTACAGGTCTGTCACTGTATAACACTGGGGTACAGTACTGGTGGGTGCAGGTCTGTCACTGTATAACACGGGTACAGTACTGGTGGGTACAGGTCTGTCACTATATAACACGGGTACAGTACTGGTGGGTACAGGTCTGTCACTGTATAACACTGGGGTACAGTACTGGTGGGGACAGGTCTGTCACTGTATGACACTGGGGTACAGTACTGGTGGGTACAGGTCTGTCACTGTTTCACACTGGGGTACAGTACTGGTGGGGACAGGTCTGTCACTGTATAACACTGGGGTACAGTACTGATGGGTACAGGTCTGTCACTGTATAACACTGGGGTACAGTACTGGTGGGTACAGGTCTGTCACTGAAGAACACTGGGGTACAGTACTGGTGGGTACAGGTCTGTCTCTGTGTAACACTGGGGTACAGAACTGGTGGGTACAGATCTGTCACTGTACAACACTGGGGTACAGTACTGGTGGGTACAGGTCTGTCTCTGTATAACACTGGGGTACAGAACTGGTGGGTACAGGTCTGTCACTGTACAACACTGGGGTACAGTACTGGTGGGTACAGGTCTGTCCCTGTATCACACTGGGGTACAGTACAGGTGGGTACAGGTCTGTCCCTGTATAACACTGGGGTACAGTACTGGTGGGTACAGGTCTGTCACTGTGTAACACTGGGGTACAGTACTGGTGGGTGCAGGTCTGTCACTATATAACACTAGGGTACAGTACTGGTGGGTGCAGGTTTGTCACTATAACACTGGGGTACAGTACTGGTGGGTACAGGTCTGTCACTGTATAACACTGGGGTACAGTACTGGTGGGTACAGGTCTGTCACTGTAACACTGGGTTGCAGTACTGGTGGGTACAGGTCTGTCACTGTATAACACTGGGGTATAGTACTGGTGGGTACAGGTCTGTCACTGTAACACTGGGTTACAGTACTGGTGGGTACAGGTCTGTCACTGTATAACACTGGGGTGCAGTACTGGTGGGTACAGGTCTGTCTCTGTGTAACACTGGGGTATAGTACTGGTGGGTACAGGTCTGTCTCTGTACAACACTGGGGTATAGTACTGGTGGGTACAGGTCTGTCACTGTATAACACTGGGGTACAGTACTTGTGGGTACAAGTCTGTCACTGTATAACACTGGGGTGCAGTACTGGTGGGTACAGGTCTGTCACTGTATAACACTGGGGTACAGTACTGGTGGGTACAGGTCTGTCACTGTATAACACTGGGGTACAGTACTGGTGGGTACAGGTCTGTCACTGTATAACACTGGGGTACAGTACTGGTGGGTACAGGTCTGTCACTGTATAACACTGGGGTACAGTACTGGTGGGTGCAGGTCTGTCACGATATAACACTAGGGTACAGTGCTGGTGGGTACAGATCTGTCACTGAAAAACACTGGGGTACAGTACTGGTGGGTACAGGTCTGTCACTGTATAACACTGGGGTACAGTACTGGTAGGTACAGGTCTGTCACTGTATAACGCTGGGGTACAGTACTGGTAGGTACAGGTCTGTCACTGTATAACACTGGGGCACAGTACTGATGGGTACAGGTCTCTCACTGTATAACACTGGGGTACAGTACTGGTAGGTACAGGTCTGTCACTGTATAACACTGGGGCACAGTACTGATGGGTACAGGTCTGTCACTGTATAACACTGGGGTACAGTACTGGTAGGTACAGGTCTGTCACTGTATAACACTGGGGTACAGTACTGGTGGGTACAGGTCTGTCACTGTATAACACTGGGGTACAGTACTGGTAGGTACAGGTCTGTCACTGTATAACACTGGGGTACAGTACTGGTAGGTACAGGTCTGTCACTGTATAACACTGGGGCACAGTACTGATGGGTACAGGTCTGTCACTGTATAACACTGGGGTACAGTACTGGTAGGTACAGGTCTGTCACTGTATAACACTGGGGTACAGTACTGGTGGGTACAGGTCCATCACTGTGTAACACTCGCGTACAGTACTGGTGGGTGCAGTTCTGTCACTGTATAACACTGGGGTACAGTACTGGTGGGTACAGGTCTGTCACTGTATAACACTGGGGTACAGTACTGGTGCGTACAGGTCTGTCACTGTATAACACTGGGGTACAGTACTTGTGGGTACAAGTCTGTCAATGTATAACACTGGGGTACAGTACTGGTGGGTACAGGTCTGTCACTGTATAACACTGGGATACAGTACTGGTGGGTACAGGTCTGTCACTGTATAACACTGGGGTACAGTACTGCTGGGTACAGGTCTGTCACTATAACACTGGGGTACAGTACTGGTGGGTACAGGTCTGTCACTGTACAACACCAGGGTACAGTACTGGTGGGTACAGGTCTGTCACTGTAACACTGGGGTGCAGTACTGGTGGGTACAGGTCTGTCACTGCGTAACACTGGGGTACAGTACTGGTGGGTACAGGTCTGTCACTGCATAACACTGGGGTACAGTACTGGTGGGTACAGGTCTGTCACTGTATAACACTGGGGTACAGTACTGGTGGGTGCAGGTCTGTCACTGTATAACACGGGTACAGTACTGGTGGGTACAGGTCTGTCACTATATAACACGGGTACAGTACTGGTGGGTACAGGTCTGTCACTGTATAACACTGGGGTACAGTACTGGTGGGGACAGGTCTGTCACTGTATGACACTGGGGTACAGTACTGGTGGGTACAGGTCTGTCACTGTTTCACACTGGGTTACAGTACTGGTGGGGACAGGTCTGTCACTGTATAACACTGGGGTACAGTACTGATGGGTACAGGTCTGTCACTGTATAACACTGGGGTACAGTACTGGTGGGTACAGGTCTGTCACTGAAGAACACTGGGGTACAGTACTGGTGGGTACAGGTCTGTCTCTGTGTAACACTGGGGTACAGAACTGGTGGGTACAGATCTGTCACTGTACAACACTGGGGTACAGTACTGGTGGGTACAGGTCTGTCTCTGTATAACACTGGGGTACAGAACTGGTGGGTACAGGTCTGTCACTGTACAACACTGGGGTACAGTACTGGTGGGTACAGGTCTGTCCCTGTATAACACTGGGGTACAGTACTGGTGGGTACAGGTCTGTCACTGTGTAACACTGGGGTACAGTACTGGTGGGTGCAGGTCTGTCACTATATAACACTAGGGTACAGTACTGGTGGGTGCAGGTTTGTCACTATAACACTGGGGTACAGTACTGGTGGGTACAGGTCTGTCACTGTATAACACTGGGGTACAGTACTGGTGGGTACAGGTCTGTCACTGTAACACTGGGTTGCAGTACTGGTGGGTACAGGTCTGTCACTGTATAACACTGGGGTATAGTACTGGTGGGTACAGGTCTGTCACTGTAACACTGGGTTACAGTACTGGTGGGTACAGGTCTGTCACTGTATAACACTGGGGTGCAGTACTGGTGGGTACAGGTCTGTCTCTGTGTAACACTGGGGTATAGTACTGGTGGGTACAGGTCTGTCTCTGTACAACACTGGGGTATAGTACTGGTGGGTACAGGTCTGTCACTGTATAACACTGGGGTACAGTACTTGTGGGTACAAGTCTGTCACTGTATAACACTGGGGTGCAGTACTGGTGGGTACAGGTCTGTCACTGTATAACACTGGGGTACAGTACTGGTGGGTACAGGTCTGTCACTGTATAACACTGGGGTACAGTACTGGTGGGTACAGGTCTGTCACTGTATACCACTGGGGTACAGTACTGGTGGGTACAGGTCTGTCACTGTATAACACTGGGGTACAGTACTGGTGGGTGCAGGTCTGTCACGATATAACACTAGGGTACAGTGCTGGTGGGTACAGGTCTGTCACTGAAAAACACTGGGGTACAGTACTGGTGGGTACAGGTCTGTCACTGTATAACACTGGGGTACAGTACTGGTAGGTACAGGTCTGTCACTGTATAACGCTGGGGTACAGTACTGGTAGGTACAGGTCTGTCACTGTATAACACTGGGGCACAGTACTGATGGGTACAGGTCTCTCACTGTATAACACTGGGGTACAGTACTGGTAGGTACAGGTCTGTCACTGTATAACACTGGGGTACAGTACTGGTGGGTACAGGTCCGTCACTGTGTAACACTCGCGTACAGTACTGGTGGGTGCAGTTCTGTCACTGTATAACACTGGGGTACAGTACTGGTGGGTACAGGTCTGTCACTGTATAACACTGGGGTACAGTACTGGTGGGTACAGGTCTGTCACTGTAACACTGGGGTGCAGTACTGGTGGGTACAGGTCTGTCACTGTGTAACACTGGGGTACAGTACTGGTGGGTACAGGTCTGTCACTGTAACACTGGGGTGCAGTACTGGTGGGTACAGGTCTGTCACTGTGTAACACTGGGGTACAGTACTGGTGGGTACAGGTCTGTCACTGCATAACACTGGGGTACAGTACTGGTGGGTACAGGTCTGTCACTGTATAACACTGGGGTACAGTACTGGTGGGTGCAGGTCTGTCACTGTATAACACGGGTACAGTACTGGTGGGTACAGGTCTGTCACTATATAACACGGGTACAGTACTGGAGGGTACAGGTCTGTCACTGTATAACACTGGGGTACAGTACTGGTGGGGACAGGTCTGTCACTGTATAACACTGGGGTACAGTACTGGTGGGTACAGGTCTGTCACTGTTTCACACTGGGGTACAGTACTGGTGGGGACAGTTCTGTCACTGTATAACACTGGGGTACAGTACTGGTGGGTACAGGTCTGTCACTGTATAACACTGGGGTACAGTACTGGTGGGTACAGGTCTGTCACTGTATAACACTCAGGTACAGTACTGGTGGGTACAGGTCTGTCACTGTATAACACTGGGGTACAGTACTGGTGGGTACAGGTCTGTCCCTGTGTAACACTGGGGTACAGTACTGGTGGGTACAGGTCTGTCACTGTATAACACTGGGGTACAGTACTGGTGGGTACAGGTCTGTCACTGAAGAACACTGGGGTACAGTACTGGTGGGTACAGGTCTGTCTCTGTATAACACTGGGGTACAGAACTGGTGGGTACAGGTCTGTCTCTGTATAACACTGGGGTACAGTACTGGTGGGTCCAGGTCTGTCACTGTATAACACTGGGGTACAGTGCTGGTGGGTACAGGTCTGTCACTGTATAACACTGGGGTACAGTACTGGTGGGTACAGGTCTGTCACTGTATAACACTGGGGTACAGTACTGGTGGGTACAGGTCTGTCCCTGTACAACACTGGGGTACAGTACTGGTGGGTACAGGTCTGTCACTGTGTAACACTGGGGTACAGTACAGGTGGGTACAGGTCTGTCACTGTATAACACTGGGGTACAGTACTGGTGGGTACAGGTCTGTCTCTGTATAACACTGGGGTACAGTACTGGTGGGTGCAGGTCTGTCACTGTATAACACTGGGGTACAGTACTGGTGGGTGCAGGTCTGTCTCTGTATAACACTGGGGTACAGTACTGGTGGGTACAGGTCTGTCTCTGTATAACACTGGGGTACAGTACTGGTGGGTACAGGTCTGTCTCTGTATAACACTGGGGTACAGTACTGGTGGGTGCAGGTCTGTCACTATATAACACTGGGGTACAGTACTGGTGGGTACAGGTCTGTCTCTGTATAACACTGGGGTACAGTACTGGTGGGTGCAGGTCTGTCTCTGTATAACACTGGGGTACAGTACTGGTGGGTACAGGTCTGTCTCTGTATAACACTGGGGTACAGTACTGGTGGGTACAGGTCTGTCTCTGTGTAACACTGGGGTACAGTACTGGTGGGTGCAGGTCTGTCACTATATAACACTGGGGTACAGTACTGGTGGGTACAGGTCTGTCTCTGTATAACACTGGGGTAAAGTACTGGTGGGTACAGGTCTGTCACTGTATAACACTGGGGTACAGTACTGGTGGGTACAGGTCTGTCACTGTATAACACTGGGGTACAGTACTGGTGGGTGCAGGTATGTCACTGTATAACACGGGTACAGTACTGGTGGGTACAGGTCTGTCACTGTATAACACAGGGGTACAGTACTGGTGGGTACAGGTCTGTCACTGTATAACACTGGGGTACAGTACTGGTGGGTGCAGGTCTGTCACTGTATAACACTGGGGTACAGTACTGGTGGGTACAGGTCTGTCACTGTAACACTGGGTTACAGTACTGGTGGGTACAGGTCTGTCACTGTGTAACACTGGGGTACAGTACTGGTGGTTACAGGTCTGTCACTGTATAACACTGGGGTACAGTACTGGTGGGTACAGGTCTGTCACTGTATAACACTGGGGTACAGTACTGGTGGGTACAGGTCTGTCACTGTATAACACTGGGGTACAGTACTGGTGGGTACAGGTCTGTCACTGTAACACTGGGTTGCAGTACTGGTGGGTACAGGTCTGTCACTGTATAACACTGGGGTACAGTACTGGTGGGTGCAGGTCTGTCACTGTATAACACTGGGGTACAGTACTGGTGGGTACAGGTCTGTCACTGTATAACACTGGGGTACAGTACTGGTGGGTACAGGTCTGTCACTGTGTAACACTGGGGTACAGTACTGGTGGTTACAGGTCTGTCACTGTATAACACTGGGGTACAGTACTGGTGGGGACAGGTCTGTCACTGTATAACACTGGGGTACAGTACTGGTGGGTACAGGTCTGTCACTGTATAACACTGGGGTACAGTACTGGTGGGTACAGGTCTGTCACTGTAACACTGGGTTGCAGTACTGGTGGGTACAGGTCTGTCACTGTATAACACTGGGGTACAGTACTGGTGGGTACAGGTCTGTCACTGTGTAACACTGGGGTACAGTACTGGTGGGTACAGGTCTGTCACTGTATAACACTGGGGTACAGTACTGGTGGGTACAGGTCTGTCACTGTATAACACTGGGGTACAGTACTGGTGGGTACAGGTCTGTCACTGTAACACTGGGTTACAGTACTGGTGGGTACAGGTCTGTCACTGTATAACACTGGGGTGCAGTACTGGTGGGTACAGGTCTGTCTCTGTGTAACACTGGGGTATAGTACTGGTGGGTACAGGTCTGTCTCTGTACAACACTGGGGTATAGTACTGGTGGGTACAGGTCTGTCACTGTATAACACTGGGGTACAGTACTTGTGGGTACAAGTCTGTCACTGTATAACACTGGGGTGCAGTACTGGTGGGTACAGGTCTGTCACTGTATAACACTGGGGTACAGTACTGGTGGGTACAGGTCTGTCACTGTATAACACTGGGGTACAGTACTGGTGGGTACAGGTCTGTCACTGTATAACACTGGGGTACAGTACTGGTGGGTACAGGTCTGTCACTGTATAACACTGGGGTACAGTACTGGTGGGTACAGGTCTGTCACTGTGTAACACTGGGGTACAGTACTGGTGGGTACAGGTCTGTCACTGTATAACACTGGGGTACAGTACTGGTGGGTACAGGTCTGTCACTGTATAACACTGGGGTACAGTACTGGTGGGTACAGGTCTGTCACTGTAACACTGGGTTACAGTACTGGTGGGTACAGGTCTGTCACTGTATAACACTGGGGTGCAGTACTGGTGGGTACAGGTCTGTCTCTGTGTAACACTGGGGTATAGTACTGGTGGGTACAGGTCTGTCTCTGTACAACACTGGGGTATAGTACTGGTGGGTACAGGTCTGTCACTGTATAACACTGGGGTACAGTACTTGTGGGTACAAGTCTGTCACTGTATAACACTGGGGTGCAGTACTGGTGGGTACAGGTCTGTCACTGTATAACACTGGGGTACAGTACTGGTGGGTACAGGTCTGTCACGATATAACACTAGGGTACAGTGCTGGTGGGTACAGGTCTGTCACTGAAAAACACTGGGGTACAGTACTGGTGGATACAGGTCTGTCACTGTATAACACTGGGGTACAGTACTGGTAGGTACAGGTCTGTCACTGTATAACGCTGGGGTACAGTACTGGTAGGTACAGGTCTGTCACTGTATAACACTGGGGCACAGTACTGATGGGTACAGGTCTCTCACTGTATAACACTGGGGTACAGTACTGGTAGGTACAGGTCTGTCACTGTATAACACTGGGGTACAGTACTGGTGGGTACAGGTCCGTCACTGTGTAACACTCGCGTACAGTACTGGTGGGTGCAGTTCTGTCACTGTATAACACTGGGGTACAGTACTGGTGGGTACAGGTCTGTCACTGTATAACACTGGGGTACAGTACTGGTGCGTACAGGTCTGTCACTGTATAACACTGGGGTACAGTACTTGTGGGTACAAGTCTGTCAATGTATAACACTGGGGTACAGTACTGGTGGGTACAGGTCTGTCACTGTAACACTGGGGTGCAGTACTGGTGGGTACAGGTCTGTCACTGTGTAACACTGGGGTACAGTACTGGTGGGTACAGGTCTGTCACTGCATAACACTGGGGTACAGTACTGGTGGGTACAGGTCTGTCACTGTATAACACTGGGGTACAGTACTGGTGGGTGCAGGTCTGTCACTGTATAACACGGGTACAGTACTGGTGGGTACAGGTCTGTCACTATATAACACGGGTACAGTACTGGAGGGTACAGGTCTGTCACTGTATAACACTGGGGTACAGTACTGGTGGGGACAGGTCTGTCACTGTATAACACTGGGGTACAGTACTGGTGGGTACAGGTCTGTCACTGTTTCACACTGGGGTACAGTACTGGTGGGGACAGTTCTGTCACTGAAAAACACTGGGGTACAGTACTGGTGGGTACAGGTCTGTCACTGAAGAACACTGGGGTACAGTACTGGTGGGTACAGGTCTGTCCCTGTATAACACTGGGGTACAGTACTGGTGGGTACAGGTCTGTCACTGAAGAACACTGGGGTACAGTACTGGTGGGTGCAGGTCTGTCACTGTATAACACTGGGGTACAGTACTGGTGGGTACAGGTCTGTCTCTGTATAACACTGGGGTACAGAACTGGTGGGTACAGGTCTGTCACTGTATAACACTGGGGTACAGTACTGGTGGGTACAGGTCTGTCCCTGTACAACACTGGGGTACAGTACTGGTGGGTACAGGTCTGTCACTGTGTAACACTGGGGTACAGTACTGGTGGGTGCAGGTCTGTCACTATATAACACTAGGGTACAGTACTGGTGGGTGCAGGTTTGTCACTGTATAACACTGGGGCATAGTACTGCTGGGTACAGGTCTGTCACTGTATAACACTGGGGTACAGTACTGGTGGGTACAGGTCTGTCAGTGTGAAACACTGGGGTACAGAACTGGTGGGTACAGGTCTGTCACTGTATAACACTGGGGTACAGTACTGGTGGGTACAGGTCTGTCACTGTGTAACACTGGGGTACAGTACTGTTGGGTACAAGTCTGTCACTATAACACTGGGGGTTCAGTACTGGTGGGTACAGGTCTGTCACGGTGTAACACTGGGGTACAGTACTGGTGGGTACAATCTGTCACTGTGTAACACTGGGGTACAGTATTGGTGGGTACAGGTCTGTCACTGTGTAACACTGGGGTACAGTACTGGTGGGTGCAGGTTCGTCACTGTGTAACACTGGGGTACAGTACTGGTGGGTGCAGTTCTGTCACTGTATAACACTGGGGTACAGGACTGGTGGGTACAGGTCTGTCACTGTATAACACTGGGGTACAGTACTGGTGGGTACAGGTCTGTCACTGTGTAACACTGGGGCACAGTGCTGATGGGTACAGGTCTGTCACTGTGTAACACTGGGGTACAGTACTGTCACTGGAAAACACTGGGGTACAGTCCTGGTGGGTACAGGTCCGTCACTGTGTAACACTGGGGTACAGTACTGGTGGGTACAGGTCTGTCACTGTATAACACTGGGGTACAGTGCTGGTGGGTACAGGTCCGTCACTGTGTAACACTGGGGTACAGTACTGGTGGGTGCAGTTCTGTCACTGTATAACACTGGGGTACAGTACTGGTGGGTACAGGTCTGTCACTGTAGAACACTGGGGCACAGTACTGATGGGTACAGGTCTGTCACTGTGTAACACTGGGGTACAGTACTGGTGGGTACAGGTCTGTCACTGGAAAACACTGGGGTACAGTACTGGTGGGTACAGGTCTGTCACTGTATAACACTGGGGTACAGTACTGGTAGGTACAGGTCTGTCACTGTATAACACTGGGGTACAGTACTGGTGGGTACAGGTCCATCACTGTGTAACACTCGCGTACAGTACTGGTGGGTACAGGTCTGTCACTGTATAACACTGGGGTACAGTACTGGTAGGTACAGGTCTGTCACTGTATAACACTGGGGTACAGTACTGGTGGGTGCAGGTCTGTCACTATATAACACTAGGGTACAGTACTGGTGGGTGCAGGTTTGTCACTGTATAACACTGGGGTACAGTACTGGTGGGTACAGGTCTGTCACTGTATAACACTGGGGTACAGTACTGGTGGGTACAGGTCTGTCACTGTAACACTGGGGTGCAGTACTGGTGGGTACAGGTCTGTCACTGTATAACACTGGGGTATAGTACTGGTGGGTACAGGTCTGTCACTGTAACACTGGGTTACAGTACTGGTGGGTACAGGTCTGTCACTGTATAACACTGGGGTGCAGTACTGGTGGGTACAGGTCTGTCTCTGTGTAACACTGGGGTATCGTACTGGTGGGTACAGGTCTGTCTCTGTACAACACTGGGGTATAGTACTGGTGGGTACAGGTCTGTCACTGTATAACACTGGGGTACAGTACTGGTGGGTACAGGTCTGTCACTGTATAACACTGGGGTGCAGTACTGGTGGGTACAGGTCTGTCACTGTATAACACTGGGGTACAGTACTGGTGGGTACAGGTCTGTCACTGTATAACACTGGGGTACAGTACTGGTGGGTACAGGTCTGTCACTGTATAACACTGGGGTACAGTACTGGTGGGTACAGGTCTGTCACTGTATAACACTGGGGTACAGTACTGGTGGGTGCAGGTCTGTCACGATATAACACTAGGGTACAGTGCTGGTGGGTACAGGTCTGTCACTATATAACACTGGGGCACAGTACTGATGGGTACAGGTCTGTCACTGTATAACACTGGGGTACAGTACTGGTAGGTACAGGTCTGTCACTGTATAACACTGGGGTACAGTACTGGTGGGTACAGGTCTGTCACTGTATAACACTGGGGTACAGTACTGGTAGGTACAGGTCTGTCACTGTATAACACTGGGGTACAGTACTGGTAGGTACAGGTCTGTCACTGTATAACACTGGGGCACAGTACTGATGGGTACAGGTCTGTCACTGTATAACACTGGGGTACAGTACTGGTAGGTACAGGTCTGTCACTGTATAACACTGGGGTACAGTACTGGTGGGTACAGGTCCATCACTGTGTAACACTCGCGTACAGTACTGGTGGGTGCAGTTCTGTCACTGTATAACACTGGGGTACAGTACTGGTGGGTACAGGTCTGTCACTGTATAACACTGGGGTACAGTACTGGTGCGTACAGGTCTGTCACTGTATAACACTGGGGTACAGTACTTGTGGGTACAAGTCTGTCAATGTATAACACTGGGGTACAGTACTGGTGGGTACAGGTCTGTCACTGTATAACACTGGGATACAGTACTGGTGGGTACAGGTCTGTCACTGTATAACACTGGGGTACAGTACTGCTGGGTACAGGTCTGTCACTATAACACTGGGGTACAGTACTGGTGGGTACAGGTCTGTCACTGTACAACACCAGGGTACAGTACTGGTGGGTACAGGTCTGTCACTGTAACACTGGGGTGCAGTACTGGTGGGTACAGGTCTGTCACTGCGTAACACTGGGGTACAGTACTGGTGGGTACAGGTCTGTCACTGCATAACACTGGGGTACAGTACTGGTGGGTACAGGTCTGTCACTGTATAACACTGGGGTACAGTACTGGTGGGTGCAGGTCTGTCACTGTATAACACGGGTACAGTACTGGTGGGTACAGGTCTGTCACTATATAACACGGGTACAGTACTGGTGGGTACAGGTCTGTCACTGTATAACACTGGGGTACAGTACTGGTGGGGACAGGTCTGTCACTGTATGACACTGGGGTACAGTACTGGTGGGTACAGGTCTGTCACTGTTTCACACTGGGGTACAGTACTGGTGGGGACAGGTCTGTCACTGTATAACACTGGGGTACAGTACTGATGGGTACAGGTCTGTCACTGTATAACACTGGGGTACAGTACTGGTGGGTACAGGTCTGTCACTGAAGAACACTGGGGTACAGTACTGGTGGGTACAGGTCTGTCTCTGTGTAACACTGGGGTACAGAACTGGTGGGTACAGATCTGTCACTGTACAACACTGGGGTACAGTACTGGTGGGTACAGGTCTGTCTCTGTATAACACTGGGGTACAGAACTGGTGGGTACAGGTCTGTCACTGTACAACACTGGGGTACAGTACTGGTGGGTACAGGTCTGTCCCTGTATAACACTGGGGTACAGTACTGGTGGGTACAGGTCTGTCACTGTGTAACACTGGGGTACAGTACTGGTGGGTGCAGGTCTGTCACTATATAACACTAGGGTACAGTACTGGTGGGTGCAGGTTTGTCACTATAACACTGGGGTACAGTACTGGTGGGTACAGGTCTGTCACTGTATAACACTGGGGTACAGTACTGGTGGGTACAGGTCTGTCACTGTAACACTGGGTTGCAGTACTGGTGGGTACAGGTCTGTCACTGTATAACACTGGGGTATAGTACTGGTGGGTACAGGTCTGTCACTGTAACACTGGGTTACAGTACTGGTGGGTACAGGTCTGTCACTGTATAACACTGGGGTGCAGTACTGGTGGGTACAGGTCTGTCTCTGTGTAACACTGGGGTATAGTACTGGTGGGTACAGGTCTGTCTCTGTACAACACTGGGGTATAGTACTGGTGGGTACAGGTCTGTCACTGTATAACACTGGGGTACAGTACTTGTGGGTACAAGTCTGTCACTGTATAACACTGGGGTGCAGTACTGGTGGGTACAGGTCTGTCACTGTATAACACTGGGGTACAGTACTGGTGGGTACAGGTCTGTCACTGTATAACACTGGGGTACAGTACTGGTGGGTACAGGTCTGTCACTGTATAACACTGGGGTACAGTACTGGTGGGTACAGGTCTGTCACTGTATAACACTGGGGTACAGTACTGGTGGGTGCAGGTCTGTCACGATATAACACTAGGGTACAGTGCTGGTGGGTACAGGTCTGTCACTGAAAAACACTGGGGTACAGTACTGGTGGGTACAGGTCTGTCACTGTATAACACTGGGGTACAGTCCTGGTAGGTACAGGTCTGTCACTGTATAACGCTGGGGTACAGTACTGGTAGGTACAGGTCTGTCACTGTATAACACTGGGGCACAGTACTGATGGGTACAGGTCTCTCACTGTATAACACTGGGGTACAGTACTGGTAGGTACAGGTCTGTCACTGTATAACACTGGGGTACAGTACTGGTGGGTACAGGTCCGTCACTGTGTAACACTCGCGTACAGTACTGGTGGGTGCAGTTCTGTCACTGTATAACACTGGGGTACAGTACTGGTGGGTACAGGTCTGTCACTGTATAACACTGGGGTACAGTACTGGTGGGTACAGGTCTGTCACTGTAACACTGGGGTGCAGTACTGGTGGGTACAGGTCTGTCACTGTGTAACACTGGGGTACAGTACTGGTGGGTACAGGTCTGTCACTGTAACACTGGGGTGCAGTACTGGTGGGTACAGGTCTGTCACTGTGTAACACTGGGGTACAGTACTGGTGGGTACAGGTCTGTCACTGCATAACACTGGGGTACAGTACTGGTGGGTACAGGTCTGTCACTGTATAACACTGGGGTACAGTACTGGTGGGTGCAGGTCTGTCACTGTATAACACGGGTACAGTACTGGTGGGTACAGGTCTGTCACTATATAACACGGGTACAGTACTGGAGGGTACAGGTCTGTCACTGTATAACACTGGGGTACAGTACTGGTGGGGACAGGTCTGTCACTGTATAACACTGGGGTACAGTACTGGTGGGTACAGGTCTGTCACTGTTTCACACTGGGGTACAGTACTGGTGGGGACAGTTCTGTCACTGTATAACACTGGGGTACAGTACTGGTGGGTACAGGTCTGTCACTGTATAACACTGGGGTACAGTACTGGTGGGTACAGGTCTGTCACTGTAACACTGGGGTGCAGTACTGGTGGGTACAGGTCTGTCACTGTATAACACTGGGGTATAGTACTGGTGGGTACAGGTCTGTCACTGTAACACTGGGTTACAGTACTGGTGGGTACAGGTCTGTCACTGTATAACACTGGGGTGCAGTACTGGTGGGTACAGGTCTGTCTCTGTGTAACACTGGGGTATCGTACTGGTGGGTACAGGTCTGTCTCTGTACAACACTGGGGTATAGTACTGGTGGGTACAGGTCTGTCACTGTATAACACTGGGGTACAGTACTGGTGGGTACAGGTCTGTCACTGTATAACACTGGGGTGCAGTACTGGTGGGTACAGGTCTGTCACTGTATAACACTGGGGTACAGTACTGGTGGGTACAGGTCTGTCACTGTATAACACTGGGGTACAGTACTGGTGGGTACAGGTCTGTCACTGTATAACACTGGGGTACAGTACTGGTGGGTACAGGTCTGTCACTGTATAACACTGGGGTACAGTACTGGTGGGTGCAGGTCTGTCACGATATAACACTAGGGTGCAGTGCTGGTGGGTACAGGTCTGTCACTATATAACACTGGGGCACAGTACTGATGGGTACAGGTCTGTCACTGTATAACACTGGGGTACAGTACTGGTAGGTACAGGTCTGTCACTGTATAACACTGGGGTACAGTACTGGTGGGTACAGGTCTGTCACTGTATAACACTGGGGTACAGTACTGGTAGGTACAGGTCTGTCACTGTATAACACTGGGGTACAGTACTGGTAGGTACAGGTCTGTCACTGTATAACACTGGGGCACAGTACTGATGGGTACAGGTCTGTCACTGTATAACACTGGGGTACAGTACTGGTAGGTACAGGTCTGTCACTGTATAACACTGGGGTACAGTACTGGTGGGTACAGGTCCATCACTGTGTAACACTCGCGTACAGTACTGGTGGGTGCAGTTCTGTCACTGTATAACACTGGGGTACAGTACTGGTGGGTACAGGTCTGTCACTGTATAACACTGGGGTACAGTACTGGTGCGTACAGGTCTGTCACTGTATAACACTGGGGTACAGTACTTGTGGGTACAAGTCTGTCAATGTATAACACTGGGGTACAGTACTGGTGGGTACAGGTCTGTCACTGTATAACACTGGGATACAGTACTGGTGGGTACAGGTCTGTCACTGTATAACACTGGGGTACAGTACTGCTGGGTACAGGTCTGTCACTATAACACTGGGGTACAGTACTGGTGGGTACAGGTCTGTCACTGTACAACACCAGGGTACAGTACTGGTGGGTACAGGTCTGTCACTGTAACACTGGGGTGCAGTACTGGTGGGTACAGGTCTGTCACTGCGTAACACTGGGGTACAGTACTGGTGGGTACAGGTCTGTCACTGCATAACACTGGGGTACAGTACTGGTGGGTACAGGTCTGTCACTGTATAACACTGGGGTACAGTACTGGTGGGTGCAGGTCTGTCACTGTATAACACGGGTACAGTACTGGTGGGTACAGGTCTGTCACTATATAACACGGGTACAGTACTGGTGGGTACAGGTCTGTCACTGTATAACACTGGGGTACAGTACTGGTGGGGACAGGTCTGTCACTGTATGACACTGGGGTACAGTACTGGTGGGTACAGGTCTGTCACTGTTTCACACTGGGGTACAGTACTGGTGGGGACAGGTCTGTCACTGTATAACACTGGGGTACAGTACTGATGGGTACAGGTCTGTCACTGTATAACACTGGGGTACAGTACTGGTGGGTACAGGTCTGTCACTGAAGAACACTGGGGTACAGTACTGGTGGGTACAGGTCTGTCTCTGTGTAACACTGGGGTACAGAACTGGTGGGTACAGATCTGTCACTGTACAACACTGGGGTACAGTACTGGTGGGTACAGGTCTGTCTCTGTATAACACTGGGGTACAGAACTGGTGGGTACAGGTCTGTCACTGTACAACACTGGGGTACAGTACTGGTGGGTACAGGTCTGTCCCTGTATAACACTGGGGTACAGTACTGGTGGGTACAGGTCTGTCACTGTGTAACACTGGGGTACAGTACTGGTGGGTGCAGGTCTGTCACTATATAACACTAGGGTACAGTACTGGTGGGTGCAGGTTTGTCACTATAACACTGGGGTACAGTACTGGTGGGTACAGGTCTGTCACTGTATAACACTGGGGTACAGTACTGGTGGGTACAGGTCTGTCACTGTAACACTGGGTTGCAGTACTGGTGGGTACAGGTCTGTCACTGTATAACACTGGGGTATAGTACTGGTGGGTACAGGTCTGTCACTGTAACACTGGGTTACAGTACTGGTGGGTACAGGTCTGTCACTGTATAACACTGGGGTGCAGTACTGGTGGGTACAGGTCTGTCTCTGTGTAACACTGGGGTATAGTACTGGTGGGTACAGGTCTGTCTCTGTACAACACTGGGGTATAGTACTGGTGGGTACAGGTCTGTCACTGTATAACACTGGGGTACAGTACTTGTGGGTACAAGTCTGTCACTGTATAACACTGGGGTGCAGGACTGGTGGGTACAGGTCTGTCACTGTATAACACTGGGGTACAGTACTGGTGGGTACAGGTCTGTCACTGTATAACACTGGGGTACAGTACTGGTGGGTACAGGTCTGTCACTGTATAACACTGGGGTACAGTACTGGTGGGTACAGGTCTGTCACTGTATAACACTGGGGTACAGTACTGGTGGGTGCAGGTCTGTCACGATATAACACTAGGGTACAGTGCTGGTGGGTACAGGTCTGTCACTGAAAAACACTGGGGTACAGTACTGGTGGGTACAGGTCTGTCACTGTATAACACTGGGGTACAGTACTGGTAGGCACAGGTCTGTCACTGTATAACGCTGGGGTACAGTACTGGTAGGTACAGGTCTGTCACTGTATAACACTGGGGCACAGTACTGATGGGTACAGGTCTCTCACTGTATAACACTGGGGTACAGTACTGGTAGGTACAGGTCTGTCACTGTATAACACTGGGGTACAGTACTGGTGGGTACAGGTCCGTCACTGTGTAACACTCGCGTACAGTACTGGTGGGTGCAGTTCTGTCACTGTATAACACTGGGGTACAGTACTGGTGGGTACAGGTCTGTCACTGTATAACACTGGGGTACAGTACTGGTGGGTACAGGTCTGTCACTGTAACACTGGGGTGCAGTACTGGTGGGTACAGGTCTGTCACTGTGTAACACTGGGGTACAGTACTGGTGGGTACAGGTCTGTCACTGTAACACTGGGGTGCAGTACTGGTGGGTACAGGTCTGTCACTGTGTAACACTGGGGTACAGTACTGGTGGGTACAGGTCTGTCACTGCATAACACTGGGGTACAGTACTGGTGGGTACAGGTCTGTCACTGTATAACACTGGGGTACAGTACTGGTGGGTGCAGGTCTGTCACTGTATAACACGGGTACAGTACTGGTGGGTACAGGTCTGTCACTATATAACACGGGTACAGTACTGGAGGGTACAGGTCTGTCACTGTATAACACTGGGGTACAGTACTGGTGGGGACAGGTCTGTCACTGTATAACACTGGGGTACAGTACTGGTGGGTACAGGTCTGTCACTGTTTCACACTGGGGTACAGTACTGGTGGGGACAGTTCTGTCACTGTATAACACTGGGGTACAGTACTGGTGGGTACAGGTCTGTCACTGTATAACACTGGGGTACAGTACTGGTGGGTACAGGTCTGTCACTGTATAACACTCAGGTACAGTACTGGTGGGTACAGGTCTGTCACTGTATAACACTGGGGTACAGTACTGGTGGGTACAGGTCTGTCCCTGTGTAACACTGGGGTACAGTACTGGTGGGTACAGGTCTGTCACTGTATAACACTGGGGTACAGTACTGGTGGGTACAGGTCTGTCACTGAAGAACACTGGGGTACAGTACTGGTGGGTACAGGTCTGTCTCTGTATAACACTGGGGTACAGAACTGGTGGGTACAGGTCTGTCTCTGTATAACACTGGGGTACAGTACTGGTGGGTCCAGGTCTGTCACTGTATAACACTGGGGTACAGTGCTGGTGGGTACAGGTCTGTCACTGTATAACACTGGGGTACAGTACTGGTGGGTACAGGTCTGTCACTGTATAACACTGGGGTACAGTACTGGTGGGTACAGGTCTGTCCCTGTACAACACTGGGGTACAGTACTGGTGGGTACAGGTCTGTCACTGTGTAACACTGGGGTACAGTACAGGTGGGTACAGGTCTGTCACTGTATAACACTGGGGTACAGTACTGGTGGGTACAGGTCTGTCTCTGTATAACACTGGGGTACAGTACTGGTGGGTGCAGGTCTGTCACTGTATAACACTGGGGTACAGTACTGGTGGGTGCAGGTCTGTCTCTGTATAACACTGGGGTACAGTACTGGTGGGTACAGGTCTGTCTCTGTATAACACTGGGGTACAGTACTGGTGGGTACAGGTCTGTCTCTGTATAACACTGGGGTACAGTACTGGTGGGTGCAGGTCTGTCACTATATAACACTGGGGTACAGTACTGGTGGGTACAGGTCTGTCTCTGTATAACACTGGGGTACAGTACTGGTGGGTGCAGGTCTGTCTCTGTATAACACTGGGGTACAGTACTGGTGGGTACAGGTCTGTCTCTGTATAACACTGGGGTACAGTACTGGTGGGTACAGGTCTGTCTCTGTATAACACTGGGGTACAGTACTGGTGGGTGCAGGTCTGTCACTATATAACACTGGGGTACAGTACTGGTGGGTACAGGTCTGTCTCTGTATGACACTGGGGTACAGTACTGGTGGGTACAGGTCTGTCACTGTATAACACTGGGGTACAGTACTGGTGGGTACAGGTCTGTCACTGTATAACACTGGGGTACAGTACTGGTGGGTGCAGGTATGTCACTGTATAACACGGGTACAGTACTGGTGGGTACAGGTCTGTCACTGTATAACACAGGGGTACAGTACTGGTGGGTACAGGTCTGTCACTGTATAACACTGGGGTACAGTACTGGTGGGTGCAGGTCTGTCACTGTATAACACTGGGGTACAGTACTGGTGGGTACAGGTCTGTCACTGTAACACTGGGTTACAGTACTGGTGGGTACAGGTCTGTCACTGTGTAACACTGGGGTACAGTACTGGTGGTTACAGGTCTGTCACTGTATAACACTGGGGTACAGTACTGGTGGGTACAGGTCTGTCACTGTATAACACTGGGGTACAGTACTGGTGGGTACAGGTCTGTCACTGTATAACACTGGGGTACAGTACTGGTGGGTACAGGTCTGTCACTGTAACACTGGGTTGCAGTACTGGTGGGTACAGGTCTGTCACTGTATAACACTGGGGTACAGTACTGGTGGGTGCAGGTCTGTCACTGTATAACACTGGGGTACAGTACTGGTGGGTACAGGTCTGTCACTGTATAACACTGGGGTACAGTACTGGTGGGTACAGGTCTGTCACTGTGTAACACTGGGGTACAGTACTGGTGGTTACAGGTCTGTCACTGTATAACACTGGGGTACAGTACTGGTGGGTACAGGTCTGTCACTGTATAACACTGGGGTACAGTACTGGTGGGTACAGGTCTGTCACTGTATAACACTGGGGTACAGTACTGGTGGGTACAGGTCTGTCACTGTAACACTGGGTTGCAGTACTGGTGGGTACAGGTCTGTCACTGTATAACACTGGGGTACAGTACTGGTGGGTACAGGTCTGTCACTGTGTAACACTGGGGTACAGTACTGGTGGGTACAGGTCTGTCACTGTATAACACTGGGGTACAGTACTGGTGGGTACAGGTCTGTCACTGTATAACACTGGGGTACAGTACTGGTGGGTACAGGTCTGTCACTGTAACACTGGGTTACAGTACTGGTGGGTACAGGTCTGTCACTGTATAACACTGGGGTGCAGTACTGGTGGGTACAGGTCTGTCTCTGTGTAACACTGGGGTATAGTACTGGTGGGTACAGGTCTGTCTCTGTACAACACTGGGGTATAGTACTGGTGGGTACAGGTCTGTCACTGTATAACACTGGGGTACAGTACTTGTGGGTACAAGTCTGTCACTGTATAACACTGGGGTGCAGTACTGGTGGGTACAGGTCTGTCACTGTATAACACTGGGGTACAGTACTGGTGGGTACAGGTCTGTCACTGTATAACACTGGGGTACAGTACTGGTGGGTACAGGTCTGTCACTGTATAACACTGGGGTACAGTACTGGTGGGTACAGGTCTGTCACTGTATAACACTGGGGTACAGTACTGGTGGGTGCAGGTCTGTCACGATATAACACTAGGGTACAGTGCTGGTGGGTACAGGTCTGTCACTGAAAAACACTGGGGTACAGTACTGGTGGGTACAGGTCTGTCACTGTATAACACTGGGGTACAGTACTGGTAGGTACAGGTCTGTCACTGTATAACGCTGGGGTACAGTACTGGTAGGTACAGGTCTGTCACTGTATAACACTGGGGCACAGTACTGATGGGTACAGGTCTCTCACTGTATAACACTGGGGTACAGTACTGGTAGGTACAGGTCTGTCACTGTATAACACTGGGGTACAGTACTGGTGGGTACAGGTCCGTCACTGTGTAACACTCGCGTACAGTACTGGTGGGTGCAGTTCTGTCACTGTATAACACTGGGGTACAGTACTGGTGGGTACAGGTCTGTCACTGTATAACACTGGGGTACAGTACTGGTGCGTACAGGTCTGTCACTGTATAACACTGGGGTACAGTACTTGTGGGTACAAGTCTGTCAATGTATAACACTGGGGTACAGTACTGGTGGGTACAGGTCTGTCACTGTAACACTGGGGTGCAGTACTGGTGGGTACAGGTCTGTCACTGTGTAACACTGGGGTACAGTACTGGTGGGTACAGGTCTGTCACTGCATAACACTGGGGTACAGTACTGGTGGGTACAGGTCTGTCACTGTATAACACTGGGGTACAGTACTGGTGGGTGCAGGTCTGTCACTGTATAACACGGGTACAGTACTGGTGGGTACAGGTCTGTCACTATATAACACGGGTACAGTACTGGAGGGTACAGGTCTGTCACTGTATAACACTGGGGTACAGGACTGGTGGGGACAGGTCTGTCACTGTATAACACTGGGGTACAGTACTGGTGGGTACAGGTCTGTCACTGTTTCACACTGGGGTACAGTACTGGTGGGGACAGTTCTGTCACTGTATAACACTGGGGTACAGTACTGGTGGGTACAGGTCTGTCACTGAAGAACACTGGGGTACAGTACTGGTGGGTACAGGTCTGTCCCTGTATAACACTGGGGTACAGTACTGGTGGGTACAGGTCTGTCACTGAAGAACACTGGGGTACAGTACTGGTGGGTGCAGGTCTGTCACTGTATAACACTGGGGTACAGTACTGGTGGGTACAGGTCTGTCTCTGTATAACACTGGGGTACAGAACTGGTGGGTACAGGTCTGTCACTGTATAACACTGGGGTACAGTACTGGTGGGTACAGGTCTGTCCCTGTACAACACTGGGGTACAGTACTGGTGGGTACAGGTCTGTCACTGTGTAACACTGGGGTACAGTCCTGGTGGGTGCAGGTCTGTCACTATATAACACTAGGGTACAGTACTGGTGGGTGCAGGTTTGTCACTGTATAACACTGGGGCATAGTACTGCTGGGTACAGGTCTGTCACTGTATAACACTGGGGTACAGTACTGGTGGGTACAGGTCTGTCAGTGTGAAACACTGGGGTACAGAACTGGTGGGTACAGGTCTGTCACTGTATAACACTGGGGTACAGTACTGGTGGGTACAGGTCTGTCACTGTATAACACTGGGGTACAGTACTGTTGGGTACAAGTCTGTCACTATAACACTGGGGGTTCAGTACTGGTGGGTACAGGTCTGTCACGGTGTAACACTGGGGTACAGTACTGGTGGGTACAAGTCTGTCACTGTGTAACACGGGTACAGTACTGGTGGGTACAGGTCTGTCAGTGTGAAACACGGGTACAGAACTGGTGGGTACAGGTCTGTCACTGCATAACACTGGGGTACAGTATTGGTGGGTACAGGTCTGTCACTGTGTAACACTGGGGTACAGTACTGGTGGGTGCAGGTTCGTCACTGTGTAACACTGGGGTACAGTACTGGTGGGTGCAGGTCTGTCACTGTGTAACACTGGGGTACAGTACTGTCACTGGAAAACACTGGGGTACAGTCCTGGTGGGTACAGGTCCGTCACTGTGTAACACTGGGGTACAGTACTGGTGGGTACAGGTCTGTCACTGTATAACACTGGGGTACAGTGCTGGTGGGTACAGGTCCGTCACTGTGTAACACTGGGGTACAGTACTGGTGGGTGCAGTTCTGTCACTGTATAACACTGGGGTACAGTACTGGTGGGTACAGGTCTGTCACTGTAGAACACTGGGGCACAGTACTGATGGGTACAGGTCTGTCACTGTATAACACTGGGGTACAGTACTGGTGGGTACAGGTCTGTCACTGGAAAACACTGGGGTACAGTACTGGTGGGTACAGGTCTGTCACTGTATAACACGGGTACAGTACTGGTGGGTACAGATCTGTAACTGTATAACACGGGTACAGTACTGGTGGGTACAGGTCTGTCACTGTATAACACTGGGGTAAAGTACTGGTGGGTACAGGTCTGTCACTGTATAACACTGGGGTACAGTACTGATGGGTACAGGTCTGTCACTGTATAACACTGGGGTACAGTACTGGTGGGTACAGGTCTGTCCCTGTGTAACACTGGGGTACAGCACTGGTGGGTACAGGTCTGTCACTGTATAACACTCGGGTACAGTACTGGTGGGTACAGGTCTGTCACTGTAGAACACTGGGGCACAG
Organism: Heptranchias perlo; assembly: GCF_035084215.1. NCBI lineage: Eukaryota > Metazoa > Chordata > Chondrichthyes > Hexanchiformes > Hexanchidae > Heptranchias > Heptranchias perlo. Next base: position 17,383,835 of record NC_090370.1, read on the forward strand.
TACTGATGGGTACAGGTCTGTCACTGTATAACACTGGGGTACAGTACTGGTGGGTACATGTCTGTCACTGGAAAACACTGGGGTACAGTACTGGTGGGTACAGGTCTGTCACGATAACACTGGGGTACAGTACTGGTGGGTACAGGTCTGTCACTGTATAACACTGGGGTACAGTACTGGTGGGTACAGGTCTGTCAGTGTGAAACACTGGGGTACAGAACTGGTGGGTACAGGTCTGTCACTGTATAACACTGGTCTATAGTACTGGTGGGTACAGGTCTGTCCCTGTATAACACTGGGGTACAGCACTGGTGGGTGCAGGTCTGTCACTGTATAACACTGGTCTATAGTACTGGTGGGTACAGGTCTGTCCCTGTATAACACTGGGGTACAGTGCTGGTGGGTACAGGTCTGTCACTGTAACACTGGGGTACAGTACTGGTGGGTGCAGGTCTGTCACTGTATAACACTCGGGTACAGTACTGGTGGGTACAGGTCTGTCTCTGTATAACACTGGGGTGCAGTCCTGGTGGGTACAGGTCTGTCACTGTATAACACTGGGGTACAATACTGGTGGGTACAGGTCTGTCACTGTATAACACTGGGGTGCAGTCCTGGTGGGTACAGGTCTGTCACTGTATAACACTGGGGTACAATTCTGGTGGGTACAGGTCTGTCACTGTATAACACTGGGGTACAGTACTGGTGGGTACAGGTCTGTCACTGTATAACACTGGGGTACAATACTGGTGGGTACAGGTCTGTCACTGTATAACACTGGGGTACAGTACTGGTGGGTACAGGTCTGTCACTGTATAACACTGGGGTACAATACTGGTGGGTACAGGTCTGTCACTGTATAACACTGGGGTACAGTACTGGTGGGTACAGGTCTGTCACTGTATAACACTGGGGTACAGTACTGGTGGGTACAGGTCTGTCACTGTGTAACACTGGGGTACAGTACTGGTGGGTACAGGTCTGTCACTGTATAACACTGCGGCACAGTACTGGTGGGTACAGGTCTGTCACTGTATAACACTGGGGTACAGTACTGGTGGGTACAGGTCTGTCTCTGTGTAACACTGGGGTGCAGTACTGGTGGGTACAGGTCTGTCACTGTATAATACTGGGTTACAGTACTGGTGGGTACAGGTCTGTCACTGTGTAACACTGGGGTACAATGCTGGTGGGGACAGGTCTGTCACGATACAACACTGGGGTACAGTACTGGTGGGTGCAGGTCTGTCACTGTGTAACACTGGGGTACAGTACTGGTGGGTACAGGTCTGTCACTGTATAACACTGGGGTACAGTACTGATGGGTACAGGTCTGTCACTGTATAACACTGGGGTACAGTACTGGTGGGTACAGGTCTGTCCCTGTATAACACTGGGGTACAGCACTGGTGGGTGCAGGTCTGTCACTGTATAACACTGGTCTATAGTACTGGTGGGTACAGGTCTGTCCCTGAAAAACACTGGGGTACAGTGCTGGTGGGTACAGGTCTGTCACTGTGTAACACTGGGGTACAGTACTGGTGGGTGCAGGTCTGTCACTGTATAACACTCGGGTACAGTACTGGTGGGTACAGGTCTGTCTCTGTATAACACTGGGGTGCAGTCCTGGTGGGTACAGGTCTGTCACTGTATAACACTCGGGTACAGTACTGGTGGGTACAGGTCTGTCTCTGTATAACACTGGGGTGCAGTCCTGGTGGGTACAGGTCTGTCACTGTATAACACTGGGGTACAATACTGGTGGGTACAGGTCTGTCACTGTATAACACTGCGGTGCAGTCCTGGTGGGTACAGGTCTGTCACTGTATAACACTGGGGTACAGTACTGGTGGGTACAGGTCTGTCACTGTATAACACTGGGGTACAGTACTGGTGGGTACAGGTCTGTCTCTGTGTAACACTGGGGTACAGTACTGGTGGGTACAGGTCTGTCACTGTATAACACTGGGGTACAGTACTGGTGGGTACAGGTCTGTCTCTGTGTAACACTGGGGTGCAGTACTGGTGGGTACAGGTCTGTCACTGTATAATACTGGGGTACAGTACTGGTGGGTACAGGTCTGTCACTGTATAACACTGGGGTACAGTACTGGTGGGTACAGGTCTGTCACTGTGTAACACTGGGGTACAATGCTGGTGGGTACAGGTCTGTCACGATACAACACTGGGGTACAGTACTGGTGGGTGCAGGTCTGTCACTGTGTAACACTGGGGTACAGCACTGGTGGGTGCAGGTCTGTCACTGTATAACACTGGTCTATAGTACTGGTGGGTACAGGTCTGTCCCTGTATAACACTGGGGTACAGTGCTGGTGGGTACAGGTCAGTCACTGTGTAACACTGGGGTACAGTACTGGTGGGTGCAGGTCTGTCACTGTATAACACTCGGGTACAGTACTGGTGGGTACAGGTCTGTCTCTGTATAACACTGGGGTGCAGTCCTGGTGGGTACAGGTCTGTCACTGTATAACACTGGGGTACAATACTGGTGGGTACAGGTCTGTCACTGTATAACACTGGGGTGCAGTCCTGGTGGGTACAGGTCTGTCACTGTATAACACTGGGGTACAGTACTGGTGGGTACAGGTCTGTCACTGTGTAACACTGGGGTACAGTACTGGTGGGTACAGGTCTGTCACTGTATAACACTGCGGCACAATACTGGTGGGTACAGGTCTGTCACTGTATAACACTGGGGTGCAGTACTGGTGGGTACAGGTCTGTCACTGTATAATACTGGGGTACAGTACTGGTGGGTACAGGTCTGTCACTGTGTAACACTGGGGTACAATGCTGGTGGGTACAGGTCTGTCACGATACAACACTGGGGTACAGTACTGGTGGGTACAGGTCTGTCACTGTGTAACACTGGGGTACAGTACTGGTGGGTACAGGTCTGTAACTGTATAACACTGGGGTACAATGCTGGTGGGTACAGGTCTGTCCCTGCATAACACTGGGGTGCAGTACTGGTGGGGACAGGTCTGTCACTGCATAACACTGGGGTACAGTACTGGTGGGTCCAGGTCTGTCACTGTGTAACACTGGGGTACAGTACTGTTGCGTACAAGTCTGTCACTATAACACTGGGGGTTCAGTACTGGTGGGTACAGGTCTGTCACGGTGTAACACTGGGGTACAGTACTGGTGGGTACAAGTCTGTCACTGTGTAACACTGGGGCACAGTACTGGTGTGTACAGGTCTGTCACTGTATAACACTGGGGTACAGTACTGGTGGGGACAGGTCTGTCACTGTATAACACTGGGGTACAGTACTGGTGGGTACAGGTCTGTCCCTGTATAACACTGGGGTACAGCACTGGTGGGTGCAGGTCTGTCACTGTATAACACTGGTCGATAGTACTGGTGGGTACAGGTCTGTCCCTGTATAACACTGGGGTACAGTGCTGGTGGGTACAGGTCTGTCACTGTGTAACACTGGGGTACAGTACTGGTGGGTGCAGGTCTGTCACTGTATAACACTCGGGTACAGTACTGGTGGGTACAGGTCTGTCTCTGTATAACACTGGGGTGCAGTCCTGGTGGGTACAGGTCTGTCACTGTATAACACTGGGGTACAATACTGGTGGGTACAGGTCTGTCACTGTATAACACTGGGGTACAATACTGGTGGGTACAGGTCTGTCACTGTATAACACTGGGGTACAGTACTGGTGGGTACAGGTCTGTCACTGTATAACACTGGGGTACAATACTGGTGGGTACAGGTCTGTCACTGTATAACACTGGGGTACAGTACTGGTGGGTACAGGTCTGTCACTGTATAACACTGGGGTACAATACTGGTGGGTACAGGTCTGTCACTGTATAACACTGGGGTACAGTACTGGTGGGTACAGGTCTGTCACTGTGTAACACTGGGGTACAGTACTGGTGGGTACAGGTCTGTCACTGTATAACACTGCGGCACAGTACTGGTGGGTACAGGTCTGTCACGGTATAACACTGGGGTACAGTATTGGTGGGTACAGGTCTGTCTCTGTGTAACACTGGGGTACAGTACTGGTGGGTACAAGTCTGTCACTGTGTAACACTGGGGCACAGTACTGGTGTGTACAGGTCTGTCACTGTATAACACTGGGGTACAGTACTGGTGGGGACAGGTCTGTCACTGTATAACACTGGGGTACAGTACTGGTGGGTACAGGTCTGTCCCTGTATAACACTGGGGTACAGCACTGGTGGGTGCAGGTCTGTCACTGTATAACACTGGGGTACAGTACTGGTGGGTGCAGTTCTGTCACTGTATAACACTGGGGTACAGTACTGGTGGGTACAGGTCTGTCACTGTAGAACACTGGGGCACAGTACTGATGGGTACAGGTCTGTCACTGTATAACACTGGGGTACAGTACTGGTGGGTACAGGTCTGTCACTGTATAACACTGGGGGACAGTACTGGTGGGTACAGGTCTGTCACTGTGTGACACTGGGGTACAGTACTGGTGGGTACAGGTCTGTCACTGTATAACACTGGGGGACAGTACTGGTGGGTACAGGTCTGTCACTGTAGAACACTGGGGCATAGTACTGGTGGGTACAGGTCTGTCACTGTGTAACACTGGGGTACAGTACTGGTGGGTACAGGTCTGTCACTGGAAAACACTGGGGTACAGTACTGGTGGGTACAGGTCTGTCACTGTATAACACGGGTACAGTACTGGTGGGTACAGATCTGTAACTGTATAACACGGGTACAGTACTGGTGGGTACAGGTCTGTCACTGTATAACACTGGGGTAAAGTACTGGTGGGTACAGGTCTGTCACTGTATAACACTGGGGTACAGTACTGATGGGTACAGGTCTGTCACTGTATAACACTGGGGTACAGTACTGGTGGGTACAGGTCTGTCCCTGTGTAACACTGGGGTACAGCACTGGTGGGTACAGGTCTGTCACTGTATAACACTCGGGTACAGTACTGGTGGGTACAGGTCTGTCACTGTAGAACACTGGGGCACAGTACTGATGGGTACAGGTCTGTCACTGTATAACACTGGGGTACAGTACTGGTGGGTACAGGTCTGTCACTGGAAAACACTGGGGTACAGTACTGGTGGGTACAGGTCTGTCACGATAACACTGGGGTACAGTACTGGTGGGTACAGGTCTGTCACTGTATAACACTGGGGTACAGTACTGATGGGTACAGGTCTGTCACTGTATAACACTGGGGTACAGTACTGGTGGGTACAGGTCTGTCCCTGTATAACACTGGGGTACAGCACTGGTGGGTGCAGGTCTGTCACTGTATAACACTGGTCTTTAGTACTGGTGGGTACAGGTCTGTCCCTGTATAACACTGGGGTACAGTGCTGGTGGGTACAGGTCTGTCACTGTGTAACACTGGGGTACAGTACTGGTGGGTGCAGGTCTGTCACTATATAACACTCGGGTACAGTACTGGTGGGTACAGGTCTGTCTCTGTATAACACTGGGGTGCAGTCCTGGTGGGTACAGGTCTGTCACTGTATAACACTGGGGTACAATACTGGTGGGTACAGGTCTGTCACTGTATAACACTGGGGTGCAGTCCTGGTGGGTACAGGTCTGTCACTGTATAACACTGGGGTACAATTCTGGTGGGTACAGGTCTGTCACTGTATAACACTGGGGTACAGTACTGGTGGGTACAGGTCTGTCACTGTATAACACTGGGGTACAATACTGGTGGGTACAGGTCTGTCACTGTATAACACTGGGGTACAGTACTGGGGGGTACAGGTCTGTCACTGTATAACACTGGGGTACAATACTGGTGGGTACAGGTCTGTCACTGTATAACACTGGGGTACAGTACTGGTGGGTACAGGTCTGTCACTGTATAACACTGGGGTACAGTACTGGTGGGTACAGGTCTGTCACTGTGTAACACTGGGGTACAGTACTGGTGGGTACAGGTCTGTCACTGTATAACACTGCGGCACAGTACTGGTGGGTACAGGTCTGTCACTGTATAACACTGGGGTACAGTACTGGTGGGTACAGGTCTGTCTCTGTGTAACACTGGGGTGCAGTACTGGTGGGTACAGGTCTGTCACTGTATAATACTGGGTTACAGTACTGGTCGGTACAGGTCTGTCACTGTGTAACACTGGGGTACAATGCTGGTGGGTACAGGTCTGTCACGATACAACACTGGGGTACAGTACTGGTGGGTGCAGGTCTGTCACTGTGTAACACTGGGGTACAGTACTGGTGGGTACAGGTCTGTCACTGTATAACACTGGGGTACAGTACTGATGGGTACAGGTCTGTCACTGTATAACACTGGGGTACAGTACTGGTGGGTACAGGTCTGTCCCTGTATAACACTGGGGTACAGCACTGGTGGGTGCAGGTCTGTCACTGTATAACACTGGGGTACAGTACTGGTGGGTACAGGTCTGTCCCTGTATAACACTGGGGTACAGCACTGGTGGGTGCAGGTCTGTCACTGTATAACACTGGGGTACAGTACTGGTGGGTGCAGTTCTGTCACTGTATAACACTGGGGTACAGTACTGGTGGGTACAGGTCTGTCACTGTAGAACACTGGGGCACAGTACTGATGGGTACAGGTCTGTCACTGTATAACACTGGGGTACAGTACTGGTGGGTACAGGTCTGTCACTGTATAACACTGGGGGACAGTACTGGTGGGTACAGGTCTGTCACTGTGTGACACTGGGGTACAGTACTGGTGGGTACAGGTCTGTCACTGTATAACACTGGGGGACAGTACTGGTGGGTACAGGTCTGTCACTGTAGAACACTGGGGCACAGTACTGGTGGGTACAGGTCTGTCACTGTGTAACACTGGGGTACAGTACTGGTGGGTACAGGTCTGTCACTGGAAAACACTGGGGTACAGTACTGGTGGGTACAGGTCTGTCACTGTATAACACGGGTACAGTACTGGTGGGTACAGATCTGTAACTGTATAACACGGGTACAGTACTGGTGGGTACAGGTCTGTCACTGTAGAACACTGGGGCACAGTACTGATGGGTACAGGTCTGTCACTGTATAACACTGGGGTACAGTACTGGTGGGTACAGGTCTGTCACTGGAAAACACTGGGGTACAGTACTGGTGGGTACAGGTCTGTCACGATAACACTGGGGTACAGTACTGGTGGGTACAGGTCTGTCACTGTATAACACTGGGGTACAGTACTGATGGGTACAGGTCTGTCACTGTATAACACTGGGGTACAGTACTGGTGGGTACAGGTCTGTCCCTGTATAACACTGGGGTACAGCACTGGTGGGTGCAGGTCTGTCACTGTATAACACTGGTCTATAGTACTGGTGGGTACAGGTCTGTCCCTGTATAACACTGGGGTACAGTGCTGGTGGGTACAGGTCTGTCACTGTGTAACACTGGGGTACAGTACTGGTGGGTGCAGGTCTGTCACTATATAACACTCGGGTACAGTACTGGTGGGTACAGGTCTGTCTCTGTATAACACTGGGGTGCAGTCCTGGTGGGTACAGGTCTGTCACTGTATAACACTGGGGTACAATACTGGTGGGTACAGGTCTGTCACTGTATAACACTGGGGTGCAGTCCTGGTGGGTACAGGTCTGTCACTGTATAACACTGGGGTACAATTCTGGTGGGTACAGGTCTGTCACTGTATAACACTGGGGTACAGTACTGGTGGGTACAGGTCTGTCACTGTATAACACTGGGGTACAATACTGGTGGGTACAGGTCTGTCACTGTATAACACTGGGGTACAGTACTGGGGGGTACAGGTCTGTCACTGTATAACACTGGGGTACAATACTGGTGGGTACAGGTCTGTCACTGTATAACACTGGGGTACAGGACTGGTGGGTACAGGTCTGTCACTGTATAACACTGGGGTACAGTACTGGTGGGTACAGGTCTGTCACTGTGTAACACTGGGGTACAGTACTGGTGGGTACAGGTCTGTCACTGCATAACACTGCGGCACAGTACTGGTGGGTACAGGTCTGTCACTGTATAACACTGGGGTACAGTACTGGTGGGTACAGGTCTGTCTCTGTGTAACACTGGGGTGCAGTACTGGTGGGTACAGGTCTGTCACTGTATAATACTGGGTTACAGTACTGGTGGGTACAGGTCTGTCACTGTGTAACACTGGGGTACAATGCTGGTGGGTACAGGTCTGTCACGATACAACACTGGGGTACAGTACTGGTGGGTGCAGGTCTGTCACTGTGTAACACTGGGGTACAGTACTGGTGGGTACAGGTCTGTCACTGTATAACACTGGGGTACAGTACTGATGGGTACAGGTCTGTCACTGTATAACACTGGGGTACAGTACTGGTGGGTACAGGTCTGTCCCTGTATAACACTGGGGTACAGCACTGGTGGGTGCAGGTCTGTCACTGTATAACACTGGTCTATAGTACTGGTGGGTACAGGTCTGTCCCTGAAAAACACTGGGGTACAGTGCTGGTGGGTACAGGTCTGTCACTGTGTAACACTGGGGTACAGTACTGGTGGGTGCAGGTCTGTCACTGTATAACACTCGGGTACAGTACTGGTGGGTACAGGTCTGTCTCTGTATAACACTGGGGTGCAGTCCTGGTGGGTACAGGTCTGTCACTGTATAACACTCGGGGACAGTACTGGTGGGTACAGGTCTGTCTCTGTATAACACTGGGGTGCAGTCCTGGTGGGTACAGGTCTGTCACTGTATAACACTGGGGTACAATACTGGTGGGTACAGGTCTGTCACTGTATAACACTGCGGTGCAGTCCTGGTGGGTACAGGTCTGTCACTGTATAACACTGGGGTACAGTACTGGTGGGTACAGGTCTGTCACTGTATAACACTGGGGTACAGTACTGGTGGGTACAGGTCTGTCTCTGTGTAACACTGGGGTACAGTACTGGTGGGTACAGGTCTGTCACTGTATAACACTGGGGTACAGTACTGGTGGGTACAGGTCTGTCTCTGTGTAACACTGGGGTGCAGTACTGGTGGGTACAGGTCTGTCACTGTATAATACTGGGGTACAGTACTGGTGGGTACAGGTCTGTCACTGTATAACACTGGGGTACAGTACTGGTGGGTACAGGTCTGTCACTGTGTAACACTGGGGTACAATGCTGGTGGGTACAGGTCTGTCACGATACAACACTGGGGTACAGTACTGGTGGGTGCAGGTCTGTCACTGTGTAACACTGGGGTACAGCACTGGTGGGTGCAGGTCTGTCACTGTATAACACTGGTCTATAGTACTGGTGGGTACAGGTCTGTCCCTGTATAACACTGGGGTACAGTGCTGGTGGGTACAGGTCAGTCACTGTGTAACACTGGGGTACAGTACTGGTGGGTGCAGGTCTGTCACTGTATAACACTCGGGTACAGTACTGGTGGGTACAGGTCTGTCTCTGTATAACACTGGGGTGCAGTCCTGGTGGGTACAGGTCTGTCACTGTATAACACTGGGGTACAATACTGGTGGGTACAGGTCTGTCACTGTATAACACTGGGGTGCAGTCCTGGTGGGTACAGGTCTGTCACTGTATAACACTGGGGTACAGTACTGGTGGGTACAGGTCTGTCACTGTGTAACACTGGGGTACAGTACTGGTGGGTACAGGTCTGTCACTGTATAACACTGCGGCACAATACTGGTGGGTACAGGTCTGTCACTGTATAACACTGGGGTGCAGTACTGGTGGGTACAGGTCTGTCACTGTATAATACTGGGGTACAGTACTGGTGGGTACAGGTCTGTCACTGTGTAACACTGGGGTACAATGCTGGTGGGTACAGGTCTGTCACGATACAACACTGGGGTACAGTACTGGTGGGTACAGGTCTGTCACTGTGTAACACTGGGGTACAGTACTGGTGGGTACAGGTCTGTAACTGTATAACACTGGGGTACAATGCTGGTGGGTACAGGTCTGTCCCTGCATAACACTGGGGTGCAGTACTGGTGGGTACAGGTCTGTCACTGCATAACACTGGGGTACAGTACTGGTGGGTCCAGGTCTGTCACTGTGTAACACTGGGGTACAGTACTGTTGCGTACAAGTCTGTCACTATAACACTGGGGTACAGTACTGGTGGGTGCAGGTCTGTCACTGTATAACACTCGGGTACAGTACTGGTGGGTACAGGTCTGTCTCTGTATAACACTGGGGTGCAGTCCTGGTGGGTACAGGTCTGTCACTGTATAACACTGGGGTACAATACTGGTGGGTACAGGTCTGTCACTGTATAACACTGGGGTACAGTACTGGTGGGTACAGGTCTGTCACTGTATAACACTGGGGTACAATACTGGTGGGTACAGGTCTGTCACTGTATAACACTGGGGTACAGTACTGGTGGGTACAGGTCTGTCACTGTATAACACTGGGGTACAATACTGGTGGGTACAGGTCTGTCACTGTATAACACTGGGGTACAGTACTGGTGGGTACAGGTCTGTCACTGTGTAACACTGGGGTACAGTACTGGTGGGTACAGGTCTGTCACTGCATAACACTGCGGCACAGTACTGGTGGGTACAGGTCTGTCACGGTATAACACTGGGGTACAGTACTGGTGGGTACAGGTCTGTCTCTGTGTAACACTGGGGTACAGTACTGGTGGGTACAAGTCTGTCACTGTGTAACACTGGGGCACAGTACTGGTGTGTACAGGTCTGTCACTGTATAACACTGGGGTACAGTACTGGTGGGGACAGGTCTGTCACTGTATAACACTGGGGTACAGTACTGGTGGGTACAGGTCTGTCCCTGTATAACACTGGGGTACAGCACTGGTGGGTGCAGGTCTGTCACTGTATAACACTGGGGTACAGTACTGGTGGGTGCAGTTCTGTCACTGTATAACACTGGGGTACAGTACTGGTGGGTACAGGTCTGTCACTGTAGAACACTGGGGCACAGTACTGATGGGTACAGGTCTGTCACTGTATAACACTGGGGTACAGTACTGGTGGGTACAGGTCTGTCACTGTATAACACTGGGGGACAGTACTGGTGGGTACAGGTCTGTCACTGTGTGACACTGGGGTACAGTACTGGTGGGTACAGGTCTGTCACTGTATAACACTGGGGGACAGTACTGGTGGGTACAGGTCTGTCACTGTAGAACACTGGGGCACAGTACTGGTGGGTACAGGTCTGTCACTGTGTAACACTGGGGTACAGTACTGGTGGGTACAGGTCTGTCACTGGAAAACACTGGGGTACAGTACTGGTGGGTACAGGTCTGTCACTGTATAACACGGGTACAGTACTGGTGGGTACAGATCTGTAACTGTATAACACAGGTACAGTACTGGTGGGTACAGGTCTGTCACTGTATAACACTGGGGTAAAGTACTGGTGGGTACAGGTCTGTCACTGTATAACACTGGGGTACAGTACTGATGGGTACAGGTCTGTCACTGTATAACACTGGGGTACAGTACTGGTGGGTACAGGTCTGTCCCTGTGTAACACTGGGGTACAGCACTGGTGGGTACAGGTCTGTCACTGTATAACACTCGGGTACAGTACTGGTGGGTACAGGTCTGTCACTGTAGAACACTGGGGCACAGTACTGATGGGTACAGGTCTGTCACTGTATAACACTGGGGTACAGTACTGGTGGGTACAGGTCTGTCACTGGAAAACACTGGGGTACAGTACTGGTGGGTACAGGTCTGTCACGATAACACTGGGGTACAGTACTGGTGGGTACAGGTCTGTCACTGTATAACACTGGGGTACAGTACTGATGGGTACAGGTCTGTCACTGTATAACACTGGGGTACAGTACTGGTGGGTACAGGTCTGTCCCTGTATAACACTGGGGTACAGCACTGGTGGGTGCAGGTCTGTCACTGTATAACACTGGTCTATAGTACTGGTGGGTACAGGTCTGTCCCTGTATAACACTGGGGTACAGTGCTGGTGGGTACAGGTCTGTCACTGTGTAACACTGGGGTACAGTACTGGTGGGTGCAGGTCTGTCACTATATAACACTCGGGTACAGTACTGGTGGGTACAGGTCTGTCTCTGTATAACACTGGGGTGCAGTCCTGGTGGGTACAGGTCTGTCACTGTATAACACTGGGGTACAATACTGGTGGGTACAGGTCTGTCACTGTATAACACTGGGGTGCAGTCCTGGTGGGTACAGGTCTGTCACTGTATAACACTGGGGTACAATTCTGGTGGGTACAGGTCTGTCACTGTATAACACTGGGGTACAGTACTGGTGGGTACAGGTCTGTCACTGTATAACACTGGGGTACAATACTGGTGGGTACAGGTCTGTCACTGTATAACACTGGGGTACAGTACTGGGGGGTACAGGTCTGTCACTGTATAACACTGGGGTACAATACTGGTGGGTACAGGTCTGTCACTGTATAACACTGGGGTACAGTACTGGTGGGTACAGGTCTGTCACTGTATAACACTGGGGTACAGTACTGGTGGGTACAGGTCTGTCACTGTGTAACACTGGGGTACAGTACTGGTGGGTACAGGTCTGTCACTGTATAACACTGCGGCACAGTACTGGTGGGTACAGGTCTGTCACTGTATAACACTGGGGTACAGTACTGGTGGGTACAGGTCTGTCTCTGTGTAACGCTGGGGTGCAGTACTGGTGGGTACAGGTCTGTCACTGTATAATACTGGGTTACAGTACTGGTCGGTACAGGTCTGTCACTGTGTAACACTGGGGTACAATGCTGGTGGGTACAGGTCTGTCACGATACAACACTGGGGTACAGTACTGGTGGGTGCAGGTCTGTCACTGTGTAACACTGGGGTACAGTACTGGTGGGTACAGGTCTGTCACTGTATAACACTGGGGTACAGTACTGATGGGTACAGGTCTGTCACTGTATAACACTGGGGTACAGTACTGGTGGGTACAGGTCTGTCCCTGTATAACACTGGGGTACAGCACTGGTGGGTGCAGGTCTGTCACTGTATAACACTGGGGTACAGTACTGGTGGGTACAGGTCTGTCCCTGTATAACACTGGGGTACAGCACTGGTGGGTGCAGGTCTGTCACTGTATAACACTGGGGTACAGTACTGGTGGGTGCAGTTCTGTCACTGTATAACACTGGGGTACAGTACTGGTGGGTACAGGTCTGTCACTGTAGAACACTGGGGCACAGTACTGATGGGTACAGGTCTGTCACTGTATAACACTGGGGTACAGTACTGGTGGGTACAGGTCTGTCACTGTATAACACTGGGGGACAGTACTGGTGGGTACAGGTCTGTCACTGTGTGACACTGGGGTACAGTACTGGTGGGTACAGGTCTGTCACTGTATAACACTGGGGGACAGTACTGGTGGGTACAGGTCTGTCACTGTAGAACACTGGGGCACAGTACTGGTGGGTACAGGTCTGTCACTGTGTAACACTGGGGTACAGTACTGGTGGGTACAGGTCTGTCACTGGAAAACACTGGGGTACAGTACTGGTGGGTACAGGTCTGTCACTGTATAACACGGGTACAGTACTGGTGGGTACAGATCTGTAACTGTATAACACGGGTACAGTACTGGTGGGTACAGGTCTGTCACTGTATAACACTGGGGTAAAGTACTGGTGGGTACAGGTCTGTCACTGTATAACACTGGGGTACAGTACTGATGGGTACAGGTCTGTCACTGTATAACACTGGGGTACAGTACTGGTGGGTACAGGTCTGTCCCTGTGTAACACTGGGGTACAGCACTGGTGGGTACAGGTCTGTCACTGTATAACACTCGGGTACAGTACTGGTGGGTACAGGTCTGTCACTGTAGAACACTGGGGCACAGTACTGATGGGTACAGGTCTGTCACTGTATAACACTGGGGTACAGTACTGGTGGGTACAGGTCTGTCACTGGAAAACACTGGGGTACAGTACTGGTGGGTACAGGTCTGTCACGATAACACTGGGGTACAGTACTGGTGGGTACAGGTCTGTCACTGTATAACACTGGGGTACAGTACTGATGGGTACAGGTCTGTCACTGTATAACACTGGGGTACAGTACTGGTGGGTACAGGTCTGTCCCTGTATAACACTGGGGTACAGCACTGGTGGGTGCAGGTCTGTCACTGTATAACACTGGTCTATAGTACTGGTGGGTACAGGTCTGTCCCTGTATAACACTGGGGTACAGTGCTGGTGGGTACAGGTCTGTCACTGTGTAACACTGGGGTACAGTACTGGTGGGTGCAGGTCTGTCACTATATAACACTCGGGTACAGTACTGGTGGGTACAGGTCTGTCTCTGTATAACACTGGGGTGCAGTCCTGGTGGGTACAGGTCTGTCACTGTATAACACTGGGGTACAATACTGGTGGGTACAGGTCTGTCACTGTATAACACTGGGGTGCAGTCCTGGTGGGTACAGGTCTGTCACTGTATAACACTGGGGTACAATTCTGGTGGGTACAGGTCTGTCACTGTATAACACTGGGGTACAGTACTGGTGGGTACAGGTCTGTCACTGTATAACACTGGGGTACAATACTGGTGGGTACAGGTCTGTCACTGTATAACACTGCGGTACAGTACTGGGGGGTACAGGTCTGTCACTGTATAACACTGGGGTACAATACTGGTGGGTACAGGTCTGTCACTGTATAACACTGGGGTACAGTACTGGTGGGTACAGGTCTGTCACTGTATAACACTGGGGTACAGTACTGGTGGGTACAGGTCTGTCACTGTGTAACACTGGGGTACAGTACTGGTGGGTACAGGTCTGTCACTGTATAACACTGCGGCACAGTACTGGTGGGTACAGGTCTGTCACTGTATAACACTGGGGTACAGTACTGGTGGGTACAGGTCTGTCTCTGTGTAACACTGGGGTGCAGTACTGGTGGGTACAGGTCTGTCACTGTATAATACTGGGTTACAGTACTGGTCGGTACAGGTCTGTCACTGTGTAACACTGGGGTACAATGCTGGTGGGTACAGGTCTGTCACGATACAACACTGGGGTACAGTACTGGTGGGTGCAGGTCTGTCACTGTGTAACACTGGGGTACAGTACTGGTGGGTACAGGTCTGTCACTGTATAACACTGGGGTACAGTACTGATGGGTACAGGTCTGTCACTGCATAACACTGGGGTACAGTACTGGTGGGTACAGGTCTGTCCCTGTATAACACTGGGGTACAGCACTGGTGGGTGCAGGTCTGTCACTGTATAACACTGGTCTATAGTACTGGTGGGTACAGGTCTGTCCCTGTATAACACTGGGGTACAGTGCTGGTGGGTACAGGTCTGTCACTGTGTAACACTGGGGTACAGTACTGGTGGGTGCAGGTCTGTCACTGTATAACACTCGGGTACAGTACTGGTGGGTACAGGTCTGTCTCTGTATAACACTGGGGTGCAGTCCTGGTGGGTACAGGTCTGTCACTGTATAACACTGGGGTACAATACTGGTGGGTACAGGTCTGTCACTGTATAACACTGGGGTGCAGTCCTGGTGGGTACAGGTCTGTCACTGTATAACACTGGGGTACAGTACTGGTGGGTACAGGTCTGTAACTGTGTAACATTGGGGTACAGTACTGGTGGGTACAGGTCTGTCACTGTATAACACTGGGGTACAGTACTGGTGGGTACAGGTCTGTCACTGTATAACACTGCGGCACAATACTGGTGGGTACAGGTCTGTCACTGTATAACACTGGGGTGCAGTACTGGTGGGTACAGGTCTGTCACTGTATAATACTGGGGTACAGTACTGGTGGGTACAGGTCTGTCACTGTGTAACACTGGGGTACAATGCTGGTGGGTACAGGTCTGTCACGATACAACACTGGGGTACAGTACTGGTGGGTGCAGGTCTGTCACTGTATAACACTCGGGTACAGTACTGGTGGGTACAGGTCTGTCTCTGTATAACACTGGGGTGCAGTCCTGGTGGGTACAGGTCTGTCACTGTATAACACTGGGGTACAATACTGGTGGGTACAGGTCTGTCACTGTATAACACTGGGGTGCAGTCCTGGTGGGTACAGGTCTGTCACTGTATAACACTGGGGTACAGTACTGGTGGGTACAGGTCTGTCACTGTGTAACACTGGGGTACAGTACTGGTGGGTACAGGTCTGTCACTGTATAACACTGCGGCACAATACTGGTGGGTACAGGTCTGTCACTGTATAATACTGGGTTACAGTACTGGTGGGTACAGGTCTGTCACTGTGTAACACTGGGGTACAATGCTGGTGGGTACAGGTCTGTCACGATACAACACTGGGGTACAGTACTGGTGGGTGCAGGTCTGTCACTGTGTAACACTGGGGTACAGTACTGGTGGGTACAGGTCTGTCACTGTATAACACTGGGGTACAGTACTGATGGGTACAGGTCTGTCACTGTATAACACTGGGGTACAGTACTGGTGGGTACAGGTCTGTCCCTGTATAACACTGGGGTACAGCACTGGTGGGTGCAGGTCTGTCACTGTATAACACTGGTCTATAGTACTGGTGGGTACAGGTCTGTCCCTGTATAACACTGGGGTACAGTGCTGGTGGGTACAGGTCTGTCACTGTGTAACACTGGGGTACAGTACTGGTGGGTGCAGGTCTGTCACTGTATAACACTCGGGTACAGTACTGGTGGGTACAGGTCTGTCTCTGTATAACACTGGGGTGCAGTCCTGGTGGGTACAGGTCTGTGACTGTATAACACTGGGGTACAATACTGGTGGGTACAGGTCTGTCACTGTATAACACTGGGGTGCAGTCCTGGTGGGTACAGGTCTGTCACTGTATAACACTGGGGTACAGTACTGGTGGGTACAGGTCTGTCACTGTGTAACACTGGGGTACAGTACTGGTGGGTACAGGTCTGTCACTGTATAACACTGCGGCACAATACTGGTGGGTACAGGTCTGTCACTGTATAACACTGGGGTGCAGTACTGGTGGGTACAGGTCTGTCACTGTATAATACTGGGGTACAGTACTGGTGGGTACAGGTCTGTCACTGTGTAACACTGGGGTACAATGCTGGTGGGTACAGGTCTGTCACGATACAACACTGGGGTACAGTACTGGTGGGTACAGGTCTGTCACTGTGTAACACTGGGGTACAGTACTGGTGGGTACAGGTCTGTAACTGTATAACACTGGGGTACAATGCTGGTGGGTACAGGTCTGTCCCTGCATAACACTGGGGTGCAGTACTGGTGGGTACAGGTCTGTCACTGCATAACACTGGGGTACAGTACTGGTGGGTCCAGGTCTGTCACTGTGTAACACTGGGGTACAGTACTGTTGCGTACAAGTCTGTCACTATAACACTGGGGGTTCAGTACTGGTGGGTACAGGTCTGTCACGGTGTAACACTGGGGTACAGTACTGGTGGGTACAAGTCTGTCACTGTGTAACACTGGGGCACAGTACTGGTGTGTACAGGTCTGTCACTGTATAACACTGGGGTACAGTACTGGTGGGTACAGGTCTGTCCCTGTATAACACTGGGGTACAGCACTGGTGGGTACAGGTCTGTCACTGTATAACACTGGTCGATAGTACTGGTGGGTACAGGTCTGTCCCTGTATAACACTGGGGTACAGTGCTGGTGGGTACAGGTCTGTCACTGTGGAACACTGGGGTACAGTACTGGTGGGTGCAGGTCTGTCACTGTATAACACTCGGGTACAGTACTGGTGGGTACAGGTCTGTCTCTGTATAACACTGGGGTGCAGTCCTGGTGGGTACAGGTCTGTCACTGTATAACACTGGGGTACAATACTGGTGGGTACAGGTCTGTCACTGTATAACACTGGGGTACAATACTGGTGGGTACAGGTCTGTCACTGTATAACACTGGGGTACAGTACTGGTGGGTACAGGTCTGTCACTGTATAACACTGGGGTACAATACTGGTGGGTACAGGTCTGTCACTGTATAACACTGGGGTACAGTACTGGTGGGTACAGGTCTGTCACTGTATAACACTGGGGTACAATACTGGTGGGTACAGGTCTGTCACTGTATAACACTGGGGTACAGTACTGGTGGGTACAGGTCTGTCACTGTGTAACACTGGGGTACAGTACTGGTGGGTACAGGTCTGTCACTGTATAACACTGCGGCACAGTACTGGTGGGTACAGGTCTGTCACGGTATAACACTGGGGTACAGTACTGGTGGGTACAGGTCTGTCTCTGTGTAACACTGGGGTACAGTACTGGTGGGTACAAGTCTGTCACTGTGTAACACTGGGGCACAGTACTGGTGTGTACAGGTCTGTCACTGTATAACACTGGGGTACAGTACTGGTGGGGACAGGTCTGTCACTGTATAACACTGGGGTACAGTACTGGTGGGTACAGGTCTGTCCCTGTATAACACTGGGGTACAGCACTGGTGGGTACAGGTCTGTCACTGTATAACACTGGTCTATAGTACTGGTGGGTACAGGTCTGTCCCTGCATAACACTGGGGTACAGTGCTGGTGGGTACAGGTCTGTCACTGTGTAACACTGGGGTGCAGTACTGGTGGGTACAGGTCTGTCACTGTATAATACTGGGGTACAGTACTGGTGGGTACAGGTCTGTCACTGTGTAACACTGGGGTACAATGCTGGTGGGTACAGGTCTGTCATGATACAACACTGGGGTACAGTACTGGTGGGTACAGGTCTGTCACTGTGTAACACTGGGGTACAGTACTGGTGGGTACAGGTCTGTCACTGTATAACACTGGGGTACAATGCTGGTGGGTACAGGTCTGTCCCTGCATAACACTGGGGTGCAGTACTGGTGGGTACAGGTCTGTCACTGCATAACACTGGGGTACAGTACTGGTGGGTCCAGGTCTGTCACTGTGTAACACTGGGGTACAGTACTGTTGCGTACAAGTCTGTCACTATAACACTGGGGGTTCAGTACTGGTGGGTACAGGTCTGTCACGGTGTAACACTGGGGTACAGTACTGGTGGGTACAAGTCTGTCACTGTGTAACACTGGGGCACAGTACTGGTGGGTACAGGTCTGTCACTGTATAACACTGGGGTACAGTACTGGTGGGGACAGGTCTGTCACTGTATAACACTGGGGTACAGTACTGGTGGGGACAGGTCTGTCACTGTATAACACTGGGGTACAGTACTGGTGGGGACAGGTCTGTCACTGTATAACACTGGGGTACAGTACTGGTGGGTACAGGTCTGTCACTGTGAAACACTGGGGTACAGTACTGGTGGGTACAGGTCTGTCACTGTGTCACACTTGGGTATAGTACTGGTGGGTACAGGTCTGTCACTGTATAACACTGGGGTACAGAACTGGTGGGTCCAGGTCTGTCACTGTATAACACTGGGGTACAGTACTGGTGGGTACAGGTCTGTCACTGTATAACACTGGGGTACAGTACTGGTGGGTACAGGTCTGTCACTGTATAACACTGGGGTACAGTACTGGTGGGTACAGGTCTGTCACTGTATAACACTGGGGTACAGTACTGGTGGGTACAGGTCTGTCACTGTATAACACTGGGGTACAGTACTGGTGGGTACAGGTCTGTCACTGTATAACACTGGGGTACAGTACTGGTGGGTACAGGTCTATCACTGTGTAACACTGGGGTACAGTAATGGTGGGTGCAGGTCTGTCACTGTGTCACACTTGGGTATAGTACTGGTGGGTACAGGTCTGTCACTGTATAACACTGGAGTACAGTACTGGTGGGTACTGGTCTGTCACTGTATAACACTGGGGTACAGTACTGGTGGGTACAGGTCTGTCACTGTGTAACACTGGGGTACAGTACTGGTGGGTGCAGGTCTGTCACTGTATAACACTGCGGCACAGTACTGGTGGGTACAGGTCTGTCACTGTATAACACTGGGGTACAGTACTGGTGGGTACAGGTCTGTCTCTGTGTAACACTGGGGTACAGTACTGGTGGGTACAAGTCTGTCACTGTGTAACACTGGGGCACAGTACTGGTGTGTACAGGTCTGTCACTGTATAACACTGGGGTACAGTACTGGTGGGTACAGGTCTGTCCCTGTATAACACTGGGGTACAGCACTGGTGGGTACAGGTCTGTCACTGTATAACACTGGTCTATAGTACTGGTGTGTACAGGTCTGTCACTGTATAACACTGGGGTACAGTACTGGTGGGTACAGGTCTGTCCCTGTATAACACTGGGGTACAGTGCTGGTGGGTACAGGTCTGTCACTGTGTAACACTGGGGTACAGTACTGGTGGGTGCAGGTCTGTCACTGTATAACACTCGGGTACAGTACTGGTGGGTACAGGTCTGTCTCTGCATAACACTGGGGTGCAGTCCTGGTGGGTACAGGTCTGTCACTGTATAACACTGGGGTACAATACTGGTGGGTACAGGTCTGTCACTGTATAACACTGGGGTGCAGTCCTGGTGGGTACAGGTCTGTCACTGTATAACACTGGGGTACAATACTGGTGGGTACAGGTCTGTCACTGTATAACACTGGGGTACAGTACTGGTGGGTACAGGTCTGTCACTGTATAACACTGGGGTACAATACTGGTGGGTACAGGTCTGTCACTGTATAACACTGGGGTACAGTACTGGTGGGTACAGGTCTGTCACTGTATAACACTGGGGTACAATACTGGTGGGTACAGGTCTGTCACTGTATAACACTGGGGTACAGTACTGGTGGGTACAGGTCTGTCACTGTATAACACTGGGGTACAGTACTGGTGGGTACAGGTCTGTCACTGTGTAACACTGGGGTACAGTACTGGTGGGTACAGGTCTGTCACTGTATAACACTGCGGCACAGTACTGGTGGGTACAGGTCTGTCACTGTATAACACTGGGGTACAGTACTGGTGGGTACAGGTCTGTCACTGTGTAACACTGGGGTACAATGCTGGTGGGTACAGGTCTGTCACGATACAACACTGGGGTACAGTACTGGTGGGTACAGGTCTGTCACTGTGTAACACTGGGGTACAGTACTGGTGGGTACAGGTCTGTCACTGTATAACACTGGGGTACAATGCTGGTGGGTACAGGTCTGTCCCTGCATAACACTGGGGTGCAGTACTGGTGGGTACAGGTCTGTCACTGCATAACACTGGGGTACAGTACTGGTGGGTCCAGGTCTGTCACTGTGTAACACTGGGGTACAGTACTGTTGCGTACAAGTCTGTCACTATAACACTGGGGGTTCAGTACTGGTGGGTACAGGTCTGTCACGGTGTAACACTGGGGTACAGTACTGGTGGGTACAAGTCTGTCACTGTGTAACACTGGGGCACAGTACTGGTGGGTACAGGTCTGTCACTGTATAACACTGGGGTACAGTACTGGTGGGGACAGGTCTGTCACTGTATAACACTGGGGTACAGTACTGGTGGGGACAGGTCTGTCACTGTATAACACTGGGGTATAGTACTGGTGGGGACAGGTCTGTCACTGTATAACACTGGGGTACAGTACTGGTGGGTACAGGTCTGTCACTGTGAAACACTGGGGTACAGTACTGGTGGGTACAGGTCTGTCACTGTGTCACACTTGGGTATAGTACTGGTGGGTACAGGTCTGTCACTGTATAACACTGGGGTACAGAACTGGTGGGTCCAGGTCTGTCACTGTATAACACTGGGGTACAGTACTGGTGGGTACAGGTCTGTCACTGTATAACACTGGGGTACAGTACTGGTGGGTACAGGTCTGTCACTGTATAACACTGGGGTACAGTACTGGTGGGTACAGGTCTGTCACTGTATAACACTGGGGTACAGTACTGGTGGGTACAGGTCTGTCACTGTATAACACTGGGGTACAGTACTGGTGGGTACAGGTCTGTCACTGTATAACACTGGGGTACAGTACTGGTGGGTACAGGTCTATCACTGTGCAACACTGGGGTACAGTAATGGTGGGTACAGGTCTGTCACTGTGTCACACTTGGGTATAGTACTGGTGGGTACAGGTCTGTCACTGTATAACACTGGAGTACAGTACTGGTGGGTACTGGTCTGTCACTGTATAACACTGGGGCACAGTACTGGTGGGTACAGGTCTGTCACTGTGTAACACTGGGGTACAGTACTGGTGGGTGCAGGTCTGTCACTGTATAACACTGCGGCACAGTACTGGTGGGTACAGGTCTGTCACTGTATAACACTGGGGTACGGTACTGGTGGGTACAGGTCTGTCTCTGTGTAACACTGGGGTACAGTACTGGTGGGTACAAGTCTGTCACTGTGTAACACTGGGGCACAGTACTGGTGTGTACAGGTCTGTCACTGTATAACACTGGGGTACAGTACTGGTGGGTACAGGTCTGTCCCTGTATAACACTGGGGTACAGCACTGGTGGGTACAGGTCTGTCACTGTATAACACTGGTCTATAGTACTGGTGTGTACAGGTCTGTCACTGTATAACACTGGGGTACAGTACTGGTGGGTACAGGTCTGTCCCTGTATAACACTGGGGTACAGTGCTGGTGGGTACAGGTCTGTCACTGTGTAACACTGGGGTACAGTACTGGTGGGTGCAGGTCTGTCACTGTATAACACTCGGGTACAGTACTGGTGGGTACAGGTCTGTCTCTGCATAACACTGGGGTGCAGTCCTGGTGGGTACAGGTCTGTCACTGTATAACACTGGGGTACAATACTGGTGGGTACAGGTCTGTCACTGTATAACACTGGGGTGCAGTCCTGGTGGGTACAGGTCTGTCACTGTATAACACTGGGGTACAATACTGGTGGGTACAGGTCTGTCACTGTATAACACTGGGGTACAGTACTGGTGGGTACAGGTCTGTCACTGTATAACACTGGGGTACAATACTGGTGGGTACAGGTCTGTCACTGTATAACACTGGGGTACAGTACTGGTGGGTACAGGTCTGTCACTGTATAACACTGGGGTACAATACTGGTGGGTACAGGTCTGTCACTGTATAACACTGGGGTACAGTACTGGTGGGTGCAGGTCTGTCACTGTGTAACACTGGGGTACAGTACTGGTGGGTGCAGGTCTGTCACTGTATAACACTGCGGCACAGTACTGGTGGGTACAGGTCTGTCACTGTATAACACTGGGGTACAGTACTGGTGGGTACAGGTCTGTCTCTGTGTAACACTGGGGTACAGTACTGGTGGGTACAAGTCTGTCACTGTGTAACACTGGGGCACAGTACTGGTGTGTACAGGTCTGTCACTGTATAACACTGGGGTACAGTACTGGTGGGTACAGGTCTGTCCCTGTATAACACTGGGGTACAGCACTGGTGGGTACAGGTCTGTCACTGTATAACACTGGTCTATAGTACTGGTGTGTACAGGTCTGTCACTGTATAACACTGGGGTACAGTACTGGTGGGTACAGGTCTGTCCCTGTATAACACTGGGGTACAGTGCTGGTGGGTACAGGTCTGTCACTGTGTAACACTGGGGTACAGTACTGGTGGGTGCAGGTCTGTCACTGTATAACACTCGGGTACAGTACTGGTGGGTACAGGTCTGTCTCTGCATAACACTGGGGTGCAGTCCTGGTGGGTACAGGTCTGTCACTGTATAACACTGGGGTACAATACTGGTGGGTACAGGTCTGTCACTGTGTAACACTGGGGTGCAGTCCTGGTGGGTACAGGTCTGTCACTGTATAACACTGGGGTACAATACTGGTGGGTACAGGTCTGTCACTGTATAACACTGGGGTACAGTACTGGTGGGTACAGGTCTGTCACTGTATAACACTGGGGTACAATACTGGTGGGTACAGGTCTGTCACTGTATAACACTGGGGTACAGTACTGGTGGGTACAGGTCTGTCACTGTATAACACTGGGGTACAATACTGGTGGGTACAGGTCTGTCACTGTATAACACTGGGGTACAGTACTGGTGGGTACAGGTCTGTCACTGTATAACACTGGGGTACAGTACTGGTGGGTACAGGTCTGTCACTGTGTAACACTGGGGTACAGTACTGGTGGGTACAGGTCTGTCACTGTATAACACTGCGGCACAGTACTGGTGGGTACAGGTCTGTCACTGTATAACACTGGGGTACAGTACTGGTGGGTACAGGTCTGTCACTGTGTAACACTGGGGTACAATGCTGGTGGGTACAGGTCTGTCACGATACAACACTGGGGTACAGTACTGGTGGGTACAGGTCTGTCACTGTGTAACACTGGGGTACAGTACTGGTGGGTACAGGTCTGTCACTGTATAACACTGGGGTACAATGCTGGTGGGTACAGGTCTGTCCCTGCATAACACTGGGGTGCAGTACTGGTGGGTACAGGTCTGTCACTGCATAACACTGGGGTACAGTACTGGTGGGTCCAGGTCTGTCACTGTGTAACACTGGGGTACAGTACTGTTGCGTACAAGTCTGTCACTATAACACTGGGGGTTCAGTACTGGTGGGTACAGGTCTGTCACGGTGTAACACTGGGGTACAGTACTGGTGGGTACAAGTCTGTCACTGTGTAACACTGGGGCACAGTACTGGTGGGTACAGGTCTGTCACTGTATAACACTGGGGTACAGTACTGGTGGGGACAGGTCTGTCACTGTATAACACTGGGGTACAGTACTGGTGGGGACAGGTCTGTCACTGTATAACACTGGGGTACAGTACTGGTGGGGACAGGTCTGTCACTGTATAACACTGGGGTACAGTACTGGTGGGTACAGGTCTGTCACTGTGAAACACTGGGGTACAGTACTGGTGGGTACAGGTCTGTCACTGTGTCACACTTGGGTATAGTACTGGTGGGTACAGGTCTGTCACTGTATAACACTGGGGTACAGAACTGGTGGGTCCAGGTCTGTCACTGTATAACACTGGGGTACAGTACTGGTGGGTACAGGTCTGTCACTGTATAACACTGGGGTACAGTACTGGTGGGTACAGGTCTGTCACTGTATAACACTGGGGTACAGTACTGGTGGGTACAGGTCTGTCACTGTATAACACTGGGGTACAGTACTGGTGGGTACAGGTCTGTCACTGTATAACACTGGGGTACAGTACTGGTGGGTACAGGTCTGTCACTGTATAACACTGGGGTACAGTACTGGTGGGTACAGGTCTATCACTGTGCAACACTGGGGTACAGTAATGGTGGGTACAGGTCTGTCACTGTGTCACACTTGGGTATAGTACTGGTGGGTACAGGTCTGTCACTGTATAACACTGGAGTACAGTACTGGTGGGTACTGGTCTGTCACTGTATAACACTGGGGCACAGTACTGGTGGGTACAGGTCTGTCACTGTGTAACACTGGGGTACAGTACTGGTGGGTGCAGGTCTGTCACTGTATAACACTGCGGCACAGTACTGGTGGGTACAGGTCTGTCACTGTATAACACTGGGGTACAGTACTGGTGGGTACAGGTCTGTCTCTGTGTAACACTGGGGTACAGTACTGGTGGGTACAAGTCTGTCACTGTGTAACACTGGGGCACAGTACTGGTGTGTACAGGTCTGTCACTGTATAACACTGGGGTACAGTACTGGTGGGTACAGGTCTGTCCCTGTATAACACTGGGGTACAGCACTGGTGGGTACAGGTCTGTCACTGTATAACACTGGTCTATAGTACTGGTGTGTACAGGTCTGTCACTGTATAACACTGGGGTACAGTACTGGTGGGTACAGGTCTGTCCCTGTATAACACTGGGGTACAGTGCTGGTGGGTACAGGTCTGTCACTGTGTAACACTGGGGTACAGTACTGGTGGGTGCAGGTCTGTCACTGTATAACACTCGGGTACAGTACTGGTGGGTACAGGTCTGTCTCTGCATAACACTGGGGTGCAGTCCTGGTGGGTACAGGTCTGTCACTGTATAACACTGGGGTACAATACTGGTGGGTACAGGTCTGTCACTGTATAACACTGGGGTGCAGTCCTGGTGGGTACAGGTCTGTCACTGTATAACACTGGGGTACAATACTGGTGGGTACAGGTCTGTCACTGTATAACACTGGGGTACAGTACTGGTGGGTACAGGTCTGTCACTGTATAACACTGGGGTACAATACTGGTGGGTACAGGTCTGTCACTGTATAACACTGGGGTACAGTACTGGTGGGTACAGGTCTGTCACTGTATAACACTGGGGTACAATACTGGTGGGTACAGGTCTGTCACTGTATAACACTGGGGTACAGTACTGGTGGGTGCAGGTCTGTCACTGTATAACACTGGGGTACAGTACTGGTGGGTACAGGTCTGTCACTGTGTAACACTGGGGTACAGTACTGGTGGGTACAGGTCTGTCACTGTATAACACTGCGGCACAGTACTGGTGGGTACAGGTCTGTCACTGTATAACACTGGGGTACAGTACTGGTGGGTACAGGTCTGTCACTGTGTAACACTGGGGTACAATGCTGGTGGGTACAGGTCTGTCACGATACAACACTGGGGTACAGTACTGGTGGGTACAGGTCTGTCACTGTGTAACACTGGGGTACAGTACTGGTGGGTACAGGTCTGTCACTGTATAACACTGGGGTACAATGCTGGTGGGTACAGGTCTGTCCCTGCATAACACTGGGGTGCAGTACTGGTGGGTACAGGTCTGTCACTGCATAACACTGGGGTACAGTACTGGTGGGTCCAGGTCTGTCACTGTGTAACACTGGGGTACAGTACTGTTGCGTACAAGTCTGTCACTATAACACTGGGGGTTCAGTACTGGTGGGTACAGGTCTGTCACGGTGTAACACTGGGGTACAGTACTGGTGGGTACAACTCTGTCACTGTGTAACACTGGGGCACAGTACTGGTGGGTACAGGTCTGTCACTGTGTAACACTGGGGTACAGTACTGGTGGGGACAGGTCTGTCACTGTATAACACTGGGGTACAGTACTGGTAGGTACAGGTCTGTCACTGTATAACACTGGGGTACAGTACTGGTGGGGACAGGTCTGTCACTGTATAACACTGGGGTACAGTACTGGTGGGGACAGGTCTGTCACTGTATAACACTGGGGTACAGTACTGGTGGGTACAGGTCTGTCACTGTGAAACACTGGGGTACAGTACTGGTGCGTACAGGTCTGTCACTGTGTCACACTTGGGTATAGTACTGGTGGGTACAGGTCTGTCACTGTATGACACTGGGGTACAGAACTGGTGGGTCCAGGTCTGTCACTGTATAACACTGGGGTACAGTACTGGTGGGTGCAGGTCTGTCACTGTATAACACTCGGGTACAGTACTGGTGGGTACAGGTCTGTCTCTGTATAACACTGGGGTACAGTCCTGGTGGGTACAGGTCTGTCACTGTATAACACTGGGGTACAATACTGGTGGGTACAGGTCTGTCACTGTATAACACTGGGGTGCAGTCCTGGTGGGTACAGGTCTGTCACTGTATAATACTGGGGTACAATACTGGTGGGTACAGGTCTGTCACTGTATAACACTGGGGTACAGTACTGGTGGGTACAGGTCTATCACTGTGTAACAATGGGGTACAGTACTGGTGGGTACAGGTCTGTCACTGTGTCACACTTGGGTATAGTACTGGTGGGTACAGGTCTGTCACTGTGTCACACTGGGGTACAGTACTGGTGGGTGCAGGTCTGTCACTGTGAAACACTGGGGTACAGTACTGGTGGGTGCAGGTCTGTCACTGTATAACACTGGGGTACAGTACTGGTGGGTACAGGTCTGTCACTGTATAACACTGGGGTACAGTACTGGTGGGTACAGGTCTGTCACTGTATAACACTGGGGTACAGTACTGGTGGGTACAGGTCTGTCACTGTATAACACTGGGGTACAGTACTGGTGGGTACAGGTCTGTCTCTGTGTAACACTGGGGTGCAGTACTGGTGGGTACAGGTCTGTCACTGTATAATACTGGGGTACAGTACTGGTGGGTACAGGTCTGTCACTGTGTAACACTGGGGTACAATGCTGGTGGGTACAGGTCTGTCATGATACAACACTGGGGTACAGTACTGGTGGGTACAGGTCTGTCACTGTGTAACACTGGGGTACAGTACTGGTGGGTACAGGTCTGTCACTGTATAACACTGGGGTACAATGCTGGTGGGTACAGGTCTGTCCCTGCATAACACTGGGGTGCAGTACTGGTGGGTACAGGTCTGTCACTGCATAACACTGGGGTACAGTACTGGTGGGTCCAGGTCTGTCACTGTGTAACACTGGGGTACAGTACTGTTGCGTACAAGTCTGTCACTATAACACTGGGGGTTCAGTACTGGTGGGTACAGGTCTGTCACGGTGTAACACTGGGGTACAGTACTGGTGGGTACAAGTCTGTCACTGTGTAACACTGGGGCACAGTACTGGTGGGT
Source organism: Heptranchias perlo (assembly GCF_035084215.1). Taxonomy (NCBI): domain Eukaryota; kingdom Metazoa; phylum Chordata; class Chondrichthyes; order Hexanchiformes; family Hexanchidae; genus Heptranchias; species Heptranchias perlo. The sequence continues at coordinate 17,412,189 of NC_090370.1, forward strand.
ACAGGTCTGTCACTGTATAACACTGGGGTACAGTACTGGTGGGGACAGGTCTGTCACTGTATAACACTGGGGTACAGTACTGGTGGGGACAGGTCTGTCACTGTATAACACTGGGGTACGGTACTGGTGGGGACAGGTCTGTCACTGTATAACACTGGGGTACAGTACTGGTGGGTACAGGTCTGTCACTGTGAAACACTGGGGTACAGTACTGGTGGGTACAGGTCTGTCACTGTGTCACACTTGGGTACAGTACTGGTGGGTACAGGTCTGTCACTGTATAACACTGGGGTACAGAACTGGTGGGTCCAGGTCTGTCACTGTATAACACTGGGGTACAGTGCTGGTGGGTACAGGTCTGTCACTGTATAACACTGGGGTACAGTACTGGTGGGTACAGGTCTGTCACTGCATAACACTGGGGTACAGTACTGGTGGGTACAGGTCTGTCACTGTATAACACTGGGGTACAGTACTGGTGGGTACAGGTCTGTCACTGTATAACACTGGGGTACAGTACTGGTGGGTACAGGTCTGTCACTGTATAACACTGGGGTACAGTACTGGTGGGTACAGGTCTATCACTGTGTAACACTGGGGTACAGTACTGGTGGGTACAGGTCTGTCACTGTGTCACACTTGGGTATAGTACTAGTGGGTACAGGTCTGTCACTGTATAACACTGGAGTACAGTACTGGTGGGTACTGGTCTGTCACTGTATAACACTGGGGTACAGTACTGGTGGGTACAGGTCTGTCACTGTGTAACACTGGGGGACAGTACTGGTGGGTGCAGGTCTGTCACTGTATAACACTGCGGCACAGTACTGGTGGGTACAGGTCTGTCACTGTATAACACTGGGGTACAGTACTGGTGGGTAGAGGTCTGTCTCTGTGTAACACTGGGGTACAGTACTGGTGGGTACAAGTCTGTCACTGTGTAACACTGGGGCACAGTACTGGTGTGTACAGGTCTGTCACTGTATAACACTGGGGTACAGTACTGGTGGGTACAGGTCTGTCCCTGTATAACACTGGGGTACAGCACTGGTGGGTACAGGTCTGTCACTGTATAACACTGGTCTATAGTACTGGTGGGTACAGGTCTGTCACTGTGTAACACTGGGGTACAGTACTGGTGGGTGCAGGTCTGTCACTGTATAACACTGCGGCACAGTACTGGTGGGTACAGGTCTGTCACTGTATAACACTGCGGCACAGTACTGGTGGGTACAGGTCTGTCACTGTATAACACTGGGGTACAGTACTGGTGGGTACAGGTCTGTCTCTGTGTAACACTGGGGTGCAGTACTGGTGGGTACAGGTCTGTCACTGTATAATACTGGGGTACAGTACTGGTGGGTACAGGTCTGTCACTGTGTAACACTGGGGTACAATGCTGGTGGGTACAGGTCTGTCATGATACAACACTGGGGTACAGTACTGGTGGGTACAGGTCTGTCACTGTGTAACACTGGGGTACAGTACTGGTGGGTACAGGTCTGTCACTGTATAACACTGGGGTACAATGCTGGTGGGTACAGGTCTGTCCCTGCATAACACTGGGGTGCAGTACTGGTGGGTACAGGTCTGTCACTGCATAACACTGGGGTACAGTACTGGTGGGTCCAGGTCTGTCACTGTGTAACACTGGGGTACAGTACTGTTGCGTACAAGTCTGTCACTGTGTAACACTGGGGCACAGTACTGGTGGGTACAGGTCTGTCACTGTATAACACTGGGGTACAGTACTGGTGGGGACAGGTCTGTCACTGTATAACACTGGGGTACAGTACTGGTGGGGACAGGTCTGTCACTGTATAACACTGGGGTACAGTACTGGTGGGTACAGGTCTGTCACTGTGAAACACTGGGGTACAGTACTGGTGGGTACAGGTCTGTCACTGTGTCACACTTGGGTATAGTACTGGTGGGTACAGGTCTGTCACTGTATAACACTGGGGTACAGAACTGGTGGGTCCAGGTCTGTCACTGTATAACACTGGGGTACAGTACTGGTGGGTACAGGTCTGTCACTGTATAACACTGGGGTACAGTACTGGTGGGTACAGGTCTGTCACTGTATAACACTGGGGTACAGTACTGGTGGGTACAGGTCTGTCACTGTATAACACTGGGGTACAGTACTGGTGGGTACAGGTCTGTCACTGTATAACACTGGGGTACAGTACTGGTGGGTACAGGTCTGTCACTGTATAACACTGGGGTACAGTACTGGTGGGTACAGGTCTATCACTGTGTAACACTGGGGTACAGTAATGGTGGGTACAGGTCTCTCACTGTGTCACACTTGGGTATAGTACTGGTGGGTACAGGTCTGTCACTGTATAACACTGGAGTACAGTACTGGTGGGTACTGGTCTGTCACTGTATAACACTGGGGTACAGTACTGGTGGGTACAGGTCTGTCACTGTGTAACACTGGGGTACAGTACTGGTGGGTGCAGGTCTGTCACTGTATAACACTGCGGCACAGTACTGGTGGGTACAGGTCTGTCACTGTATAACACTGGGGTACAGTACTGGTGGGTACAGGTCTGTCTCTGTGTAACACTGGGGTACAGTACTGGTGGGTACAAGTCTGTCACTGTGTAACACTGGGGCACAGTACTGGTGTGTCCAGGTCTGTCACTGTATAACACTGGGGTACAGTACTGGTGGGTACAGGTCTGTCCCTGTATAACACTGGGGTACAGCACTGGTGGGTACAGGTCTGTCACTGTATAACACTGGTCTATAGTACTGGTGGGTACAGGTCTGTCCCTGTATAACACTGGGGTACAGTGCTGGTGGGTACAGGTCTGTCACTGTAACACTGGGGTACAGTACTGGTGGGTGCAGGTCTGTCACTGTATAACACTCGGGTACAGTACTGGTGGGTACAGGTCTGTCTCTGTATAACACTGGGGTGCAGTCCTGGTGGGTACAGGTCTGTCACTGTATAACACTGGGGTACAATACTGGTGGGTACAGGTCTGTCACTGTATAACACTGGGGTACAGTACTGGTGGGTACAGGTCTGTCACTGTATAACACTGGGGTACAATACTGGTGGGTACAGGTCTGTCACTGTATAACACTGGGGTACAGTACTGGTGGGTACAGGTCTGTCACTGTATAACACTGGGGTACAATACTGGTGGGTACAGGTCTGTCACTGTATAACACTGGGGTACAGTACTGGTGGGTACAGGTCTGTCACTGTATAACACTGGGGTACAGTACTGGTGGGTACAGGTCTGTCACTGTGTAACACTGGGGTACAGTACTGGTGGGTACAGGTCTGTCACTGTATAACACTGCGGCACAGTACTGGTGGGTACAGGTCTGTCACTGTATAACACTGGGGTACAGTACTGGTGGGTACAGGTCTGTCTCTGTGTAACACTGGGGTGCAGTACTGGTGGGTACAGGTCTGTCACTGTATAATACTGGGGTACAGTACTGGTGGGTACAGGTCTGTCACTGTATAACACTCGGGTACAGTACTGGTGGGTACAGGTCTGTCTCTGTATAACACTGGGGTACAGTCCTGGTGGGTACAGGTCTGTCACTGTATAACACTGGGGTACAATACTGGTGGGTACAGGTCTGTCACTGTATAACACTGGGGTGCAGTCCTGGTGGGTACAGGTCTGTCACTGTATAATACTGGGGTACAATACTGGTGGGTACAGGTCTGTCACTGTGTAACACTGGGGTACAGTACTGGTGGGTACAGGTCTATCACTGTGTAACAATGGGGTACAGTACTGGTGGGTACAGGTCTGTCACTGTGTCACACTTGGGTATAGTACTGGTGGGTACAGGTCTGTCACTGTGTCACACTGGGGTACAGTACTGGTGGGTGCAGGTCTGTCACTGTGAAACACTGGGGTACAGTACTGGTGGGTGCAGGTCTGTCACTGTATAACACTGGGGTACAGTACTGGTGGGTACAGGTCTGTCACTGTATAACACTGGGGTACAGTACTGGTGGGTACAGGTCTGTCACTGTATAACACTGGGGTACAGTACTGGTGGGTACAGGTCTGTCACTGTATAACACTGGGGTACAGTACTGGTGGGTACAGGTCTGTCTCTGTGTAACACTGGGGTGCAGTACTGGTGGGTACAGGTCTGTCACTGTATAATACTGGGGTACAGTACTGGTGGGTACAGGTCTGTCACTGTGTAACACTGGGGTACAATGCTGGTGGGTACAGGTCTGTCATGATACAACACTGGGGTACAGTACTGGTGGGTACAGGTATGTCACTGTGTAACACTGGGGTACAGTACTGGTGGGTACAGGTCTGTCACTGTATAACACTGGGGTACAATGCTGGTGGGTACAGGTCTGTCCCTGCATAACACTGGGGTGCAGTACTGGTGGGTACAGGTCTGTCACTGCATAACACTGGGGTACAGTACTGGTGGGTCCAGGTCTGTCACTGTGTAACACTGGGGTACAGTACTGTTGCGTACAAGTCTGTCACTATAACACTGGGGGTTCAGTACTGGTGGGTACAGGTCTGTCACGGTGTAACACTGGGGTACAGTACTGGTGGGTACAAGTCTGTCACTGTGTAACACTGGGGCACAGTACTGGTGGGTACAGGTCTGTCACTGTATAACACTGGGGTACAGTACTGGTGGGGACAGGTCTGTCACTGTATAACACTGGGGTACAGTACTGGTGGGGACAGGTCTGTCACTGTATAACACTGGGGTACGGTACTGGTGGGGACAGGTCTGTCACTGTATAACACTGGGGTACAGTACTGGTGGGTACAGGTCTGTCACTGTGAAACACTGGTGTACAGTACTGGTGGGTACAGGTCTGTCACTGTGTCACACTTGGGTACAGTACTGGTGGGTACAGGTCTGTCACTGTATAACACTGGGGTACAGAACTGGTGGGTCCAGGTCTGTCACTGTATAACACTGGGGTACAGTGCTGGTGGGTACAGGTCTGTCACTGTATAACACTGGGGTACAGTACTGGTGGGTACAGGTCTGTCACTGCATAACACTGGGGTACAGTACTGGTGGGTACAGGTCTGTCACTGTATAACACTGGGGTACAGTACTGGTGGGTACAGGTCTGTCACTGTATAACACTGGGGTACAGTACTGGTGGGTACAGGTCTGTCACTGTATAACACTGGGGTACAGTACTGGTGGGTACAGGTCTATCACTGTGTAACACTGGGGTACAGTACTGGTGGGTACAGGTCTGTCACTGTGTCACACTTGGGTATAGTACTAGTGGGTACAGGTCTGTCACTGTATAACACTGGAGTACAGTACTGGTGGGTACTGGTCTGTCACTGTATAACACTGGGGTACAGTACTGGTGGGTACAGGTCTGTCACTGTGTAACACTGGGGGACAGTACTGGTGGGTGCAGGTCTGTCACTGTATAACACTGCGGCACAGTACTGGTGGGTACAGGTCTGTCACTGTATAACACTGGGGTACAGTACTGGTGGGTAGAGGTCTGTCTCTGTGTAACACTGGGGTACAGTACTGGTGGGTACAAGTCTGTCACTGTGTAACACTGGGGCACAGTACTGGTGTGTACAGGTCTGTCACTGTATAACACTGGGGTACAGTACTGGTGGGTACAGGTCTGTCCCTGTATAACACTGGGGTACAGCACTGGTGGGTACAGGTCTGTCACTGTATAACACTGGTCTATAGTACTGGTGGGTACAGGTCTGTCACTGTGTAACACTGGGGTACAGTACTGGTGGGTGCAGGTCTGTCACTGTATAACACTGCGGCACAGTACTGGTGGGTACAGGTCTGTCACTGTATAACACTGCGGCACAGTACTGGTGGGTACAGGTCTGTCACTGTATAACACTGGGGTACAGTACTGGTGGGTACAGGTCTGTCTCTGTGTAACACTGGGGTGCAGTACTGGTGGGTACAGGTCTGTCACTGTATAATACTGGGGTACAGTACTGGTGGGTACAGGTCTGTCACTGTGTAACACTGGGGTACAATGCTGGTGGGTACAGGTCTGTCATGATACAACACTGGGGTACAGTACTGGTGGGTACAGGTCTGTCACTGTGTAACACTGGGGTACAGTACTGGTGGGTACAGGTCTGTCACTGTATAACACTGGGGTACAATGCTGGTGGGTACAGGTCTGTCCCTGCATAACACTGGGGTGCAGTACTGGTGGGTACAGGTCTGTCACTGCATAACACTGGGGTACAGTACTGGTGGGTCCAGGTCTGTCACTGTGTAACACTGGGGTACAGTACTGTTGCGTACAAGTCTGTCACTGTGTAACACTGGGGCACAGTACTGGTGGGTACAGGTCTGTCACTGTATAACACTGGGGTACAGTACTGGTGGGGACAGGTCTGTCACTGTATAACACTGGGGTACAGTACTGGTGGGGACAGGTCTGTCACTGTATAACACTGGGGTACAGTACTGGTGGGGACAGGTCTGTCACTGTATAACACTGGGGTACAGTACTGGTGGGTACAGGTCTGTCACTGTGAAACACTGGGGTACAGTACTGGTGGGTACAGGTCTGTCACTGTGTCACACTTGGGTATAGTACTGGTGGGTACAGGTCTGTCACTGTATAACACTGGGGTACAGAACTGGTGGGTCCAGGTCTGTCACTGTATAACACTGGGGTACAGTACTGGTGGGTACAGGTCTGTCACTGTATAACACTGGGGTACAGTACTGGTGGGTACAGGTCTGTCACTGTATAACACTGGGGTACAGTACTGGTGGGTACAGGTCTGTCACTGTATAACACTGGGGTACAGTACTGGTGGGTACAGGTCTGTCACTGTATAACACTGGGGTACAGTACTGGTGGGTACAGGTCTGTCACTGTATAACACTGGGGTACAGTACTGGTGGGTACAGGTCTATCACTGTGTAACACTGGGGTACAGTAATGGTGGGTACAGGTCTCTCACTGTGTCACACTTGGGTATAGTACTGGTGGGTACAGGTCTGTCACTGTATAACACTGGAGTACAGTACTGGTGGGTACTGGTCTGTCACTGTATAACACTGGGGTACAGTACTGGTGGGTACAGGTCTGTCACTGTGTAACACTGGGGTACAGTACTGGTGGGTGCAGGTCTGTCACTGTATAACACTGCGGCACAGTACTGGTGGGTACAGGTCTGTCACTGTATAACACTGGGGTACAGTACTGGTGGGTACAGGTCTGTCTCTGTGTAACACTGGGGTACAGTACTGGTGGGTACAAGTCTGTCACTGTGTAACACTGGGGCACAGTACTGGTGTGTCCAGGTCTGTCACTGTATAACACTGGGGTACAGTACTGGTGGGTACAGGTCTGTCCCTGTATAACACTGGGGTACAGCACTGGTGGGTACAGGTCTGTCACTGTATAACACTGGTCTATAGTACTGGTGGGTACAGGTCTGTCCCTGTATAACACTGGGGTACAGTGCTGGTGGGTACAGGTCTGTCACTGTGTAACACTGGGGTACAGTACTGGTGGGTGCAGGTCTGTCACTGTATAACACTCGGGTACAGTACTGGTGGGTACAGGTCTGTCTCTGTATAACACTGGGGTGCAGTCCTGGTGGGTACAGGTCTGTCACTGTATAACACTGGGGTACAATACTGGTGGGTACAGGTCTGTCACTGTATAACACTGGGGTACAGTACTGGTGGGTACAGGTCTGTCACTGTATAACACTGGGGTACAATACTGGTGGGTACAGGTCTGTCACTGTATAACACTGGGGTACAGTACTGGTGGGTACAGGTCTGTCACTGTATAACACTGGGGTACAATACTGGTGGGTACAGGTCTGTCACTGTATAACACTGGGGTACAGTACTGGTGGGTACAGGTCTGTCACTGTATAACACTGGGGTACAGTACTGGTGGGTACAGGTCTGTCACTGTGTAACACTGGGGTACAGTACTGGTGGGTACAGGTCTGTCACTGTATAACACTGCGGCACAGTACTGGTGGGTACAGGTCTGTCACTGTATAACACTGGGGTACAGTACTGGTGGGTACAGGTCTGTCTCTGTGTAACACTGGGGTGCAGTACTGGTGGGTACAGGTCTGTCACTGTATAATACTGGGGTACAGTACTGGTGGGTACAGGTCTGTCACTGTGTAACACTGGGGTACAATGCTGGTGGGTACAGGTCTGTCACGATACAACACTGGGGTACAGTACTGGTGGGTACAGGTCTGTCACTGTGTAACACTGGGGTACAGTACTGGTGGGTACAGGTCTGTCACTGTATAACACTGGGGTACAATGCTGGTGGGTACAGGTCTGTCCCTGCATAACACTGGGGTGCAGTACTGGTGGGTACAGGTCTGTCACTGCATAACACTGGGGTACAGTACTGGTGGGTCCAGGTCTGTCACTGTGTAACACTGGGGTACAGTACTGTTGCGTACAAGTCTGTCACTATAACACTGGGGGTTCAGTACTGGTGGGTACAGGTCTGTCACGGTGTAACACTGGGGTACAGTACTGGTGGGTACAACTCTGTCACTGTGTAACACTGGGGCACAGTACTGGTGTGTACAGGTCTGTCACTGTATAACACTGGGGTACAGTACTGGTGGGGACAGGTCTGTCACTGTATAACACTGGGGTACAGTACTGGTAGGTACAGGTCTGTCACTGTATAACACTGGGGTACAGTACTGGTGGGGACAGGTCTGTCACTGTATAACACTGGGGTACAGTACTGGTGGGGACAGGTCTGTCACTGTATAACACTGGGGTACAGTACTGGTGGGTACAGGTCTGTCACTGTGAAACACTGGGGTACAGTACTAGTGGGTACAGGTCTGTCACTGTGTCACACTTGGGTATAGTACTGGTGGGTACAGGTCTGTCACTGTATAACACTGGGGTACAGAACTGGTGGGTCCAGGTCTGTCACTGTGTAACACTGGGGTACAGTACTGGTGGGTACAGGTCTGTCACTGTATAACACTGGGGTACAGTACTGGTGGGTACAGGTCTGTCACTGTGTCACACTGGGGTACAGTACTGGTGGGTGCAGGTCTGTCACTGTGAAACACTGGGGTACAGTACTGGTGGGTGCAGGTCTGTCACTGTATAACACTGGGGTACAGTACTGGTGGGTACAGGTCTGTCACTGTATAACACTGGGGTACAGTACTGGTGGGTACAGGTCTGTCACTGTATAACACTGGGGTACAGTACTGGTGGGTACAGGTCTGTCACTGTATAACACTGGGGTACAGTACTGGTGGGTACAGGTCTGTCTCTGTGTAACACTGGGGTGCAGTACTGGTGGGTACAGGTCTGTCACTGTATAATACTGGGGTACAGTACTGGTGGGTACAGGTCTGTCACTGTGTAACACTGGGGTACAATGCTGGTGGGTATAGGTCTGTCATGATACAACACTGGGGTACAGTACTGGTGGGTACAGGTCTGTCACTGTGTAACACTGGGGTACAGTACTGGTGGGTCCAGGTCTGTCACTGTGTAACACTGGGGTACAGTACTGTTGCGTACAAGTCTGTCACTATAACACTGGGGGTTCAGTACTGGTGGGTACAGGTCTGTCACGGTGTAACACTGGGGTACAGTACTGGTGGGTACAAGTCTGTCACTGTGTAACACTGGGGCACAGTACTGGTGGGTACAGGTCTGTCACTGTATAACACTGGGGTACAGTACTGGTGGGGACAGGTCTGTCACTGTATAACACTGGGGTACAGTACTGGTGGGGACAGGTCTGTCACTGTATAACACTGGGGTACAGTACTGGTGGGGACAGGTCTGTCACTGTATAACACTGGGGTACAGTACTGGTGGGTACAGGTCTGTCACTGTGAAACACTGGGGTACAGTACTGGTGGGTACAGGTCTGTCACTGTGTCACACTTGGGTATAGTACTGGTGGGTACAGGTCTGTCACTGTATAACACTGGGGTACAGAACTGGTGGGTCCAGGTCTGTCACTGTATAACACTGGGGTACAGTACTGGTGGGTACAGGTCTGTCACTGTATAACACTGGGGTACAGTACTGGTGGGTACAGGTCTGTCACTGTATAACACTGGGGTACAGTACTGGTGGGTACAGGTCTGTCACTGTATAACACTGGGGTACAGTACTGGTGGGTACAGGTCTGTCACTGTATAACACTGGGGTACAGTACTGGTGGGTACAGGTCTGTCACTGTATAACACTGGGGTACAGTACTGGTGGGTCCAGGTCTATCACTGTGTAACACTGGGGTACAGTACTGGTGGGTACAGGTCTGTCACTGTGTCACACTTGGGTATAGTACTGGTGGGTACAGGTCTGTCACTGTATAACACTGGAGTACAGTACTGGTGGGTACTGGTCTGTCACTGTATAACACTGGGGTACAGTACTGGTGGGTACAGGTCTGTCACTGTGTAACACTGGGGTACAGTACTGGTGGGTGCAGGTCTGTCACTGTATAACACTGCGGCACAGTACTGGTGGGTACAGGTCTGTCACTGTATAACACTGGGGTACAGTACTGGTGGGTACAGGTCTGTCACTGTATAACACTGGTCTATAGTACTGGTGGGTACAGGTCTGTCCCTGTATAACACTGGGGTACAGTGCTGGTGGGTACAGGTCTGTCACTGTGTAACACTGGGGTACAGTACTGGTGGGTGCAGGTCTGTCACTGTATAACACTCGGGTACAGTACTGGTGGGTACAGGTCTGTCTCTGTATAACACTGGGGTGCAGTCCTGGTGGGTACAGGTCTGTCACTGTATAACACTGGGGTACAATACTGGTGGGTACAGGTCTGTCACTGTATAACACTGGGGTGCAGTCCTGGTGGGTACAGGTCTGTCACTGTATAACACTGGGGTACAATACTGGTGGGTACAGGTCTGTCACTGTATAACACTGGGGTACAGTACTGGTGGGTACAGGTCTGTCACTGTATAACACTGGGGTACAATACTGGTGGGTACAGGTCTGTCACTGTATAACACTGGGGTACAGTACTGGTGGGTACAGGTCTGTCACTGTATAACACTGGGGTACAATACTGGTGGGTACAGGTCTGTCACTGTATAACACTGGGGTACAGTACTGGTGGGTACAGGTCTGTCACTGTATAACACTGGGGTACAGTACTGGTGGGTACAGGTCTGTCACTGTGTAACACTGGGGTACAGTACTGGTGGGTACAGGTCTGTCACTGTATAACACTGCGGCACAGTACTGGTGGGTACAGGTCTGTCACTGTATAACACTGGGGTACAGTACTGGTGGGTACAGGTCTGTCTCTGTGTAACACTGGGGTGCAGTACTGGTGGGTACAGGTCTGTCACTGTATAATACTGGGGTACAGTACTGGTGGGTACAGGTCTGTCACTGTGTAACACTGGGGTACAATGCTGGTGGGTACAGGTCTGTCACGATACAACACTGGGGTACAGTACTGGTGGGTACAGGTCTGTCACTGTGTAACACTGGGGTACAGTACTGGTGGGTACAGGTCTGTCACTGTATAACACTGGGGTACAATGCTGGTGGGTACAGGTCTGTCCCTGCATAACACTGGGGTGCAGTACTGGTGGGTACAGGTCTGTCACTGCATAACACTGGGGTACAGTACTGGTGGGTCCAGGTCTGTCACTGTGTAACACTGGGGTACAGTACTGTTGCGTACAAGTCTGTCACTATAACACTGGGGGTTCAGTACTGGTGGGTACAGGTCTGTCACGGTGTAACACTGGGGTACAGTACTGGTGGGTACAACTCTGTCACTGTATAACACTGGGGTACAGTACTGGTAGGTACAGGTCTGTCACTGTATAACACTGGGGTACAGTACTGGTGGGGACAGGTCTGTCACTGTACAACACTGGGGTACAGTACTGGTGGGTACAGGTCTGTCACTGTACAACACTGGGGTACAGTACTGGTGGGTACAGGTCTGTCACTGTGAAACACTGGGGTACAGTACTGGTGGGTACAGGTCTGTCACTGTGTCACACTTGGGTATAGTACTGGTGGGTACAGGTCTGTCACTGTATAACACTGGGGTACAGAACTGGTGGGTCCAGGTCTGTCACTGTATAACACTGGGGTACAGTACTGGTGGGTACAGGTCTGTCACTGTATAACACTGGGGTACAGTACTGGTGGGTACAGGTCTGTCACTGTATAACACTGGGGTACAGTACTGGTGGGTACAGGTCTGTCACTGTATAACACTGGGGTACAGTACTGGTGGGTACAGGTCTGTCACTGTATAACACTGGGGTACAGTACTGGTGGGTACAGGTCTGTCACTGTATAACACTGGGGTACAGTACTGGTGGGTACAGGTCTGTCACTGTATAACACTGGGGTACAGTACTGGTGGGTACAGGTCTATCACTGTGTAACAATGGGGTACAGTACTGGTGGGTACAGGTCTGTCACTGTGTCACACTTGGGTATAGTACTGGTGGGTACAGGTCTGTCACTGTGTCACACTGGGGTACAGTACTGGTGGGTGCAGGTCTGTCACTGTGTTACAATGGGGTACAGTACTGGTGGGTACAGGTCTGTCACTGTGTCACACTTGGGTATAGTACTGGTGGGTACAGGTCTGTCACTGTGTCACACTGGGGTACAGTACTGGTGGGTACAGGTCTGTCACTGTATAACACTGGGGTACAGTACTGGTGGGAACAGGTCTGTCACTGTATAACACTGGGGTACAGTACTGGTGGGCACAGGTCTGTCACTGTATCACACTGGGGTACAGTACTGGTGGGTACAGGTCTGTCACTGTATAACACTAGGGTACAGTACTGGTGGGTGCAGGTCTGTCACTGTATCACACTGGGGTACAGTACTGGTGCGTCCAGGTCTGTCACTGTATAACACTGGGGTACAGTACTGGTGGGTACAGGTCTGTCACTGTATAACACTGGGGTGCAGTACTGGTGGGTACAGGTCTGTCACTATATGACACTGGGGTACAGTACAGGTGGGTAAAGGTCTGTCACTGTATAACACTGGGGTACAGTACTGGTGGGGACAGGTCTGTCACTGTATAACACTTGGGTACAGTACTGGTGTGTACAGGTCTGTCTCTGTGTAACACTGGGGTACAGTACTGGTGGGTACAGGTCTGTCACTATCATACTGGGGTACAGTACTGGTGGGTACAGGTCTGTCACTGTATAACACTGGGGTACAGTACTGGTGGGTACAGGTCTGTCACTGTATAACACTGGGGTACAGTACTGGTGGGTACAGGTCTGTCACTGTATAACACTGGGATACAGTACTGGTGGGTGCAGGTCTGTCACTGTGTAACACTGGGGTGCAGTACTGGTGGGTACAGGTCTGTCACTGTATAACACTGGGGTACAGTACTGGGGGGTACAGGTCTGTCACTGTATAACACGGGTACAGTACTGGTGGGTGCAGGTCTGTCACTGTATAACACTGGGGTGCAGTACTGGTGGGTACAGGTCTGTCACTGTGTAACACTGAGATACAGTACTCGTGGGTACAGGTCTGTCACTGTATAACACTGGGGTGCAGTACTGGTGGGTACAGGTCTGTCACTGTATAACACTGGGGTACAGTACTGGCGGGTACAGGTCTGTCTCTGTCTCACACTGGGGTACAGTACTGGTGGGTACAGGTCTGTCACTGTGTAACACTCGGTTACAGTACTGGTGGGTACAGGTCTGTCACTGTGTAACACTCGGGTACAGTACTGGTGGGTACAGGTCTGTCACTGTATAACACTGGGGTACAGTACTGGTGGGTACAGGTCTGTCACTGTGTAACACTAGGGTACAGTACTGGTGGGTACAGGTCTGTCACTGTATAACACTGGGGTACAGTACTGGTGGGTGCAGGTCTGTCACTGTATAACACTGGTCTACAGTACTGGTGGGTACAGGTCTGTCACTGTGTAACACTGGGGTACAGTACTGGTGGGTACAGGTCTGTCACTGTGTAACACTGGGGTACAGTACTGGTGGGTACAGGTCTGTCACTGTGTAACACTGGGGTACAGTACTGGTGGGTACAGGTCTGTCACTGTGTAACACGGGTACAGTACTGGTGGGTACAGGTCGGTCACTGTGTAACACGGGTACAGTACTGGTGGGTACAGGTCTGTCACTATAACACTGGGGTACGGTACTGGTGGGTACAGGTCTGTCTCTGTATAACACTGGGGTACAGTACTGGTGGGTACAGGTCTGTCACTGTATAACACTGGGGTACAGTACTGGTGGGTACAGGTCTGTCACTGTGTAACACTGGGGTGCGGTACTGGTGGGTACAGGTCTGTCACTGTATAACACTGGGGTACAGTACTGGTGGGTACAGGTCTGTCACTGTGTAACACTGGGGTACAGTACTGGTGGGTGCAGGTCTGTCACTGTATAACACTGGGGTACAGTACTGGTGGGTACAGGTCTGTCACTATAACACTGCGGTACAGTACTGGTGGGTACAGGTCTGTCATTGTGTAACTCGGGTACAGTACTGGTGGGTACAGGTATGTCACTGTATAACACTGGGGTGCAGTACTGGTGGGTACAGGTCTGTCACTGTATAACACTGGGGTACAGTACTGGTGGGTACAGGTTTGTCACTGTGTAACACTGGGGTACAGTACTGGTGGGTACAGGTCTGTCACTGTGTAACACTGGGGTACAGTCCTGGTGGGTACAGGTCTGTCACTGTGTAACACGGGTACAGTACTGGTGGGTACAGGTCTGTCACTGTATAATACTGGGGTGCGGTACTGGTGGGTACAGGTCTGTCACTGTATAACACTGGGGTACAGTACTGGTGGGTACAGGTCTGTCACTGTGTAACACTGGGGTACAGTACTGGTGGGTACAGGTCTGTCACTGTATAACACTGGGGTACAGTACTGGTGGGTACAGGTCTGTCTCTGTATAACAGTGGGGTACAGTACTGGTGGGTACAGGTCTGTCACTGTATAACACTGCGGTACAGTACTGGTGGGTACAGGTCTGTCACTGTATAACACTGGGGTACAGTACTGGTGGGTACAGGTCTGTCACTGTATAACACTGCGGTACAGTACTGGTGGGTACAGGTCTGTCACTGTATAACACTGGGGTACAGTCCTGGTGGGTACAGGTCTGTCACTGTGTAACTCGGGTACAGTACTGGTGGGTACAGGTCTGTCACTGTATAACACTGGGGTGCAGTACTGGTGGGTACAGGTCTGTCACTGTATAACACTGGGGTACAGTACTGGTGGGTACAGGTCTGTCACTGTATAACACTGGGGTACAGTACTGGTGGGTGCAGGTCTGTCACTGTATCACACTGGGGTACAGTACTGGTGCGTACAGGTCTGTCACTGTATAACACTGGGGTACAGTACTGGTGGGTACAGGTCTGTCACTGTATAACACTGGGGTGCAGTACTGGTGGGTACAGGTCTGTCACTATATGACACTGGGGTACAGTACTGGTGTGTACAGGTCTGTCTCTGTGTAACACTGGGGTACAGTACTGGTGGGTACAGGTCTGTCACTATCATACTGGGGTACAGTACTGGTGGGTACAGGTCTGTCACTGTATAACACTGGGGTACAGTACTGGTGGGTACAGGTCTGTCACTGTATAACACTGGGATACAGTACTGGTGGGTACAGGTCTGTCACTGTGTAACACTGGGGTGCAGTACTGGTGGGTACAGGTCTGTCACTGTATAACACTGGGGTACAGTACTGGTGGGTACAGGTCTGTCACTGTATAACACGGGTACAGTACTGGTGGGTACAGGTCTGTCACTATATAACACTGGGGTGCAGTACTGGTGGGTACAGGTCTGTCACTGTGTAACACTGAGATACAGTACTGGTGGGTACAGGTCTGTCACTGTATAACACTGGGGTGCAGTACTGGTGGGTACAGGTCTGTCACTGTATAACACTGGGGTACAGTACTGGCGGGTACAGGTCTGTCTCTGTCTCACACTGGGGTACAGTACTGGTGGGTACAGGTCTGTCACTGTGTAACACTCGGGTACAGTACTGGTGGGTACAGGTCTGTCACTGTGTAACACTCGGGTACAGTACTGGTGGGTACAGGCCTGTCACTGTATAACACTGGGGTACAGTACTGGTGGGTACAGGTCTGTCACTGTGTAACACTAGGGTACAGTACTGGTGGGTACAGGTCTGTCACTGTATAACACTGGGGTACAGTACTGGTGGGTGCAGGTCTGTCACTATATAACACTGGTCTACAGTACTGGTGGGTACAGGTCTGTCACTGTGTAACACTGGGGTACAGTACTGGTGGGTACAGGTCTGTCACTGTGTAACACTGGGGTACAGTACTGGTGGGTACAGGTCTGTCACTGTGTAACACTGGGGTACAGTACTGGTGGGTACAGGTCTGTCACTGTGTAACACGGGTACAGTACTGGTGGGTACAGGTCGGTCACTGTGTAACACGGGTACAGTACTGGTGGGTACAGGTCTGTCACTATAACACTGGGGTACGGTACTGGTGGGTACAGGTCTGTCTCTGTATAACACTGGGGTACAGTACTGGTGGGTACAGGTCTGTCACTGTACAACACTGGGGTACAGTACTGGTGGGTACAGGTCTGTCACTGTGAAACACTGGGGTACAGTACTGGTGGGTACAGGTCTGTCACTGTGTCACACTTGGGTATAGTACTGGTGGGTACAGGTCTGTCACTGTATAACACTGGGGTACAGAACTGGTGGGTCCAGGTCTGTCACTGTATAACACTGGGGTACAGTACTGGTGGGTACAGGTCTGTCACTGTATAACACTGGGGTACAGTACTGGTGGGTACAGGTCTGTCACTGTATAACACTGGGGTACAGTACTGGTGGGTACAGGTCTGTCACTGTATAACACTGGGGTACAGTACTGGTGGGTACAGGTCTGTCACTGTATAACACTGGGGTACAGTACTGGTGGGTACAGGTCTGTCACTGTATAACACTGGGGTACAGTACTGGTGGGTACAGGTCTGTCACTGTATAACACTGGGGTACAGTACTGGTGGGTACAGGTCTATCACTGTGTAACAATGGGGTACAGTACTGGTGGGTGCAGGTCTGTCACTGTGTCACACTTGGGTATAGTACTGGTGGGTACAGGTCTGTCACTGTGTCACACTGGGGTACAGTACTGGTGGGTGCAGGTCTGTCACTGTGTTACAATGGGGTACAGTACTGGTGGGTACAGGTCTGTCACTGTGTCACACTTGGGTATAGTACTGGTGGGTACAGGTCTGTCACTGTGTCACACTGGGGTACAGTACTGGTGGGTACAGGTCTGTCACTGTATAACACTGGGGTACAGTACTGGTGGGAACAGGTCTGTCACTGTATAACACTGGGGTACAGTACTGGTGGGCACAGGTCTGTCACTGTATCACACTGGGGTACAGTACTGGTGGGTACAGGTCTGTCACTGTATAACACTAGGGTACAGTACTGGTGGGTGCAGGTCTGTCACTGTATCACACTGGGGTACAGTACTGGTGCGTCCAGGTCTGTCACTGTATAACACTGGGGTACAGTACTGGTGGGTACAGGTCTGTCACTGTATAACACTGGGGTGCAGTACTGGTGGGTACAGGTCTGTCACTATATGACACTGGGGTACAGTACAGGTGGGTAAAGGTCTGTCACTGTATAACACTGGGGTACAGTACTGGTGGGGACAGGTCTGTCACTGTATAACACTTGGGTACAGTACTGGTGTGTACAGGTCTGTCTCTGTGTAACACTGGGGTACAGTACTGGTGGGTACAGGTCTGTCACTATCATACTGGGGTACAGTACTGGTGGGTACAGGTCTGTCACTGTATAACACTGGGGTACAGTACTGGTGGGTACAGGTCTGTCACTGTATAACACTGGGGTACAGTACTGGTGGGTACAGGTCTGTCACTGTATAACACTGGGATACAGTACTGGTGGGTGCAGGTCTGTCACTGTGTAACACTGGGGTGCAGTACTGGTGGGTACAGGTCTGTCACTGTATAACACTGGGGTACAGTACTGGGGGGTACAGGTCTGTCACTGTATAACACGGGTACAGTACTGGTGGGTGCAGGTCTGTCACTGTATAACACTGGGGTGCAGTACTGGTGGGTACAGGTCTGTCACTGTGTAACACTGAGATACAGTACTCGTGGGTACAGGTCTGTCACTGTATAACACTGGGGTGCAGTACTGGTGGGTACAGGTCTGTCACTGTATAACACTGGGGTACAGTACTGGCGGGTACAGGTCTGTCTCTGTCTCACACTGGGGTACAGTACTGGTGGGTACAGGTCTGTCACTGTGTAACACTCGGTTACAGTACTGGTGGGTACAGGTCTGTCACTGTGTAACACTCGGGTACAGTACTGGTGGGTACAGGTCTGTCACTGTATAACACTGGGGTACAGTACTGGTGGGTACAGGTCTGTCACTGTGTAACACTAGGGTACAGTACTGGTGGGTACAGGTCTGTCACTGTATAACACTGGGGTACAGTACTGGTGGGTGCAGGTCTGTCACTGTATAACACTGGTCTACAGTACTGGTGGGTACAGGTCTGTCACTGTGTAACACTGGGGTACAGTACTGGTGGGTACAGGTCTGTCACTGTGTAACACTGGGGTACAGTACTGGTGGGTACAGGTCTGTCACTGTGTAACACTGGGGTACAGTACTGGTGGGTACAGGTCTGTCACTGTGTAACACGGGTACAGTACTGGTGGGTACAGGTCGGTCACTGTGTAACACGGGTACAGTACTGGTGGGTACAGGTCTGTCACTATAACACTGGGGTACGGTACTGGTGGGTACAGGTCTGTCTCTGTATAACACTGGGGTACAGTACTGGTGGGTACAGGTCTGTCACTGTATAACACTGGGGTACAGTACTGGTGGGTACAGGTCTGTCACTGTGTAACACTGGGGTGCGGTACTGGTGGGTACAGGTCTGTCACTGTATAACACTGGGGTACAGTACTGGTGGGTACAGGTCTGTCACTGTGTAACACTGGGGTACAGTACTGGTGGGTGCAGGTCTGTCACTGTATAACACTGGGGTACAGTACTGGTGGGTACAGGTCTGTCACTATAACACTGCGGTACAGTACTGGTGGGTACAGGTCTGTCATTGTGTAACTCGGGTACAGTACTGGTGGGTACAGGTATGTCACTGTATAACACTGGGGTGCAGTACTGGTGGGTACAGGTCTGTCACTGTATAACACTGGGGTACAGTACTGGTGGGTACAGGTTTGTCACTGTGTAACACTGGGGTACAGTACTGGTGGGTACAGGTCTGTCACTGTGTAACACTGGGGTACAGTCCTGGTGGGTACAGGTCTGTCACTGTGTAACACGGGTACAGTACTGGTGGGTACAGGTCTGTCACTGTATAATACTGGGGTGCGGTACTGGTGGGTACAGGTCTGTCACTGTATAACACTGGGGTACAGTACTGGTGGGTACAGGTCTGTCACTGTGTAACACTGGGGTACAGTACTGGTGGGTACAGGTCTGTCACTGTATAACACTGGGGTACAGTACTGGTGGGTACAGGTCTGTCTCTGTATAACAGTGGGGTACAGTACTGGTGGGTACAGGTCTGTCACTGTATAACACTGCGGTACAGTACTGGTGGGTACAGGTCTGTCACTGTATAACACTGGGGTACAGTACTGGTGGGTACAGGTCTGTCACTGTATAACACTGCGGTACAGTACTGGTGGGTACAGGTCTGTCACTGTATAACACTGGGGTACAGTCCTGGTGGGTACAGGTCTGTCACTGTGTAACTCGGGTACAGTACTGGTGGGTACAGGTCTGTCACTGTATAACACTGGGGTGCAGTACTGGTGGGTACAGGTCTGTCACTGTATAACACTGGGGTACAGTACTGGTGGGTACAGGTCTGTCACTGTATAACACTGGGGTACAGTACTGGTGGGTGCAGGTCTGTCACTGTATCACACTGGGGTACAGTACTGGTGCGTACAGGTCTGTCACTGTATAACACTGGGGTACAGTACTGGTGGGTACAGGTCTGTCACTGTATAACACTGGGGTGCAGTACTGGTGGGTACAGGTCTGTCACTATATGACACTGGGGTACAGTACTGGTGTGTACAGGTCTGTCTCTGTGTAACACTGGGGTACAGTACTGGTGGGTACAGGTCTGTCACTATCATACTGGGGTACAGTACTGGTGGGTACAGGTCTGTCACTGTATAACACTGGGGTACAGTACTGGTGGGTACAGGTCTGTCACTGTATAACACTGGGATACAGTACTGGTGGGTACAGGTCTGTCACTGTGTAACACTGGGGTGCAGTACTGGTGGGTACAGGTCTGTCACTGTATAACACTGGGGTACAGTACTGGTGGGTACAGGTCTGTCACTGTATAACACGGGTACAGTACTGGTGGGTACAGGTCTGTCACTATATAACACTGGGGTGCAGTACTGGTGGGTACAGGTCTGTCACTGTATAACACTGGGGTACAGTACTGGCGGGTACAGGTCTGTCTCTGTCTCACACTGGGGTACAGTACTGGTGGGTACAGGTCTGTCACTGTGTAACACTCGGGTACAGTACTGGTGGGTACAGGTCTGTCACTGTGTAACACTCGGGTACAGTACTGGTGGGTACAGGTCTGTCACTGTATAACACTGGGGTACAGTACTGGTGGGTACAGGTCTGTCACTGTGTAACACTAGGGTACAGTACTGGTGGGTACAGGTCTGTCACTGTATAACACTGGGGTACAGTACTGGTGGGTGCAGGTCTGTCACTATATAACACTGGTCTACAGTACTGGTGGGTACAGGTCTGTCACTGTGTAACACTGGGGTACAGTACTGGTGGGTACAGGTCTGTCACTGTGTAACACTGGGGTACAGTACTGGTGGGTACAGGTCTGTCACTGTGTAACACTGGGGTACAGTACTGGTGGGTACAGGTCTGTCACTGTGTAACACGGGTACAGTACTGGTGGGTACAGGTCGGTCACTGTGTAACACGGGTACAGTACTGGTGGGTACAGGTCTGTCACTATAACACTGGGGTACGGTACTGGTGGGTACAGGTCTGTCTCTGTATAACACTGGGGTACAGTACTGGTGGGTACAGGTCTGTCACTGTATAACACTGGGGTACAGTACTGGTGGGTACAGGTCTGTCACTGTGTAACACTGGGGTGCGGTACTGGTGGGTGCAGGTCTGTCACTGTATAACACTGGGGTACAGTACTGGTGGGTACAGGTCTGTCACTGTGTAACACTGGGGTACAGTACTGGTGGGTGCAGGTCTGTCACTGTATAACACTGGGGTACAGTACTGGTGGGTACAGGTCTGTCACTATAACACTGCGGTGCAGTACTGGTGGGTACAGGTCTGTCACTGTATAACACTGGGGTACAGTACTGGTGGGTACAGGTCTGTCATTGTGTAACTCGGGTACAGTACTGGTGGGTACAGGTATGTCACTGTATAACACTGGGGTGCAGTACTGGTGGGTACAGGTCTGTCACTGTATAACACTGGGGTACAGTACTGGTGGGTACAGGTTTGTCACTGTGTAACACTGGGGTACAGTACTGGTGGGTACAGGTCTGTCACTGTGTAACACTGGGGTACAGTCCTGGTGGGTACAGGTCTGTCACTGTGTAACACGGGTACAGTACTGGTGGGTACAGGTCTGTCACTGTATAATACTGGGGTGCGGTACTGGTGGGTACAGGTCTGTCACTGTATAACACTGGGGTACAGTACTGGTGGGTACAGGTCTGTCACTGTGTAACACTGGGGTACAGTACTGGTGGGTGCAGGTCTGTCACTGTATAACACTGGGGTACAGTACTGGTGGGTACAGGTCTGTCACTATAACACTGCGGTGCAGTACTGGTGGGTACAGGTCTGTCACTGTATAACACTGGGGTACAGTACTGGTGGGTACAGGTCTGTCATTGTGTAACTCGGGTACAGTACTGGTGGGTACAGGTATGTCACTGTATAACACTGGGGTGCAGTACTGGTGGGTACAGGTCTGTCACTGTATAACACTGGGGTACAGTACTGGTGGGTACAGGTTTGTCACTGTGTAACACTGGGGTACAGTACTGGTGGGTACAGGTCTGTCACTGTGTAACACTGGGGTACAGTCCTGGTGGGTACAGGTCTGTCACTGTGTAACACGGGTACAGTACTGGTGGGTACAGGTCTGTCACTGTATAATACTGGGGTGCGGTACTGGTGGGTACAGGTCTGTCACTGTATAACACTGGGGTACAGTACTGGTGGGTACAGGTCTGTCACTGTATAACACTGGGGTACAGTACTGGTGGGTACAGGTCTGTCACTGTATAACACTGGGGTGCAGTACTGGTGGGTAGAGGTCTGTCACTGTGTAACACTGGGGTACAGTACTGGTGGGTACAGGTCTGTCACTGTTTTAACACTGGGGTACGGTACTGGTGGGTACAGGTCTGTCACTGTATAACACTGGGGTACAGTACTGGTGGGTACAGGTCTGTCACTGTGTAACACTGGGGTACAGTACTGGTGGGTACAGGTCTGTCACTGTTTTAACACTGGGGTACAGTACTGGTGGGTACAGGTCTGTCACTGTGTAACACTGGGGTACAGTACTGGTGGATACAGGTCTGTCACTGTTTTAACACTGGGGTACAGTACTGGTGGGTACAGGTCTGTCACTGTGTAACACTGGGGTACAGTACTGGTGGGTTCAAGTCTCCTCCTCACCTGACTGAAGTCACATTTAGTTTTCTTGTTGGTCGACGAGTCTGTTTGGTGGAGCGATGTATTCTGGTTTGAAATGCATGCATGATTGGGATCTTTGGAAATTATCGGCCCCTGCAGCCATTAGCTCAGTGAGTAACTGCACTGTGTGACCTGGTACGGAGCCAAAGGGACCGGCAAGTTCCCACATCTTATCCCTGGTTTGTGTTAAGTTGGCTGATCTCAGCCACGCTACCCTCGGGCACCATGACTGGCCTCAGCTGCCCAAGGCTACGTGGGGTGGACAAAATAACCCAGCCAGGATTCGTGTTCCTGATTACTGACCAATAACCCCTGCATGGGCATTGTTACTGTTTGGACCTTGTGTTGTTCGCTAAAAGGTGCTTTCCATCAGCAGACTGCGTCTCTGAAAAACCAAGAACAGTGGCTTGAAACGTGCTGTGGATGGGACGGTGTACCCAGATAAAAACAGTTCCCCCTGGAGATCACATGGGATGCTCATGTTATCCTGACTCTTCCGAATGGTGGAAAATAGCACGCTGTCAGACCATAGCGTACAGGATAAAACAGATTTATTTACAGGCTGCATGATACAGAAGCAGTGAGACACGAGATACTGAAACAGTACAATATTTAAAGAGAATGAAAATCAGGGTTTTCTAGAGGCAATTAAAATACTCATTAGGAAGTAATTTTTACACAGTTTGATGTGTGACAGTACTTTTGGTTGAAACAGTTTTTCGTAGACCTTCATGACGTGATCTTGTGCATGGGTAACGCAAATTTCCAGTCCACCCACAGTGATTTATGCCAATGCGAAGTCCCTCATGT
The DNA here is from genome assembly GCF_035084215.1 of Heptranchias perlo. Taxonomy (NCBI): domain Eukaryota; kingdom Metazoa; phylum Chordata; class Chondrichthyes; order Hexanchiformes; family Hexanchidae; genus Heptranchias; species Heptranchias perlo. The sequence goes on from NC_090370.1 coordinate 17,435,843, forward strand.
TGGAGCCATTTCCACAGTTTGACAAATCTCACAACTTGAGTCGTGAATGCCAGAAAGCTGCCATTTCCTCCATATATCTCCTTTGCACAGAGCTTCACATTGTCCTAATGTGTCAGCATGCAGAGGGAATAGGATTGTCTGCACCACAATCTGCACGCCAGCATTTCAATTACGTTGTTCCAGTCAAATAACTTTTTTTGAAAAAAAGCTTAAATTCTGAATAACGACAGAGACACAAACAAAACCCCATCAAGGAGCAGACAGTTTGAGGTCCTGCCTGTTACATGCATTGGTCACTCCTGCCACACAAACAGTGGGGTTGCTGGTGTAGTCATGATACTGTCAATCAAATATAAAATACAGAAATAATTCTATTTTGGCACACACAGGCTGAGGGCAGGATCAGGCTTGGCTGTGCTGCCTTTCATGATCAAATAGCCTACTGACAGACTCATACACAAAGAACATGGGCAAGGTACTGAAGGGCTGCGGGAAGAAAATTGGTGGAAGGGGAGGGAAAGAGAAGAGCATTGCTGGGTCAAAATCCTGGAACTCCCTATCTAAGCACTGTGGGAGAACCTTCACCACACGGACTGCAGCAGTTCATAAAGGCCCACTACCATTATATTCGCAAGGGCAGCTAGGGATGGACAATAAATGCTATCCTTGCCCACATCCCGAGGATGTTGTGGATGAGATTACCCTGGACCTTCTGACTCAGAGGCAAGAGTGCTGCCAACTGAGCCAAAACACTGAATACTGACACTGGCAACATCCAACAGCCAGGAACAAAGACAGAGTGTTTCAGGGAGAGATAGGTTCATCCAGAGTCGAACATCAAGCAAATATGCATCCACAGCTCAGTTTCTACAACTGTTTCAAAGTGCAGATGCGATGCCGAGTTGAAGAAGCTGCTCTCAATCAGGTGGGGTTTATCCACTCCTGCATTCATCAACCCATCGTTTCTCACCCATTCACTTTATTGGGCAGGTAACCGACAAAGGGAGGGGTGGTAGGAATATCTCAGGCCAGCCTGATTCGGGCCTCATCTGCCCTCCACACACAGGAGTCACTGGATAGTGATCAGGAGCAGGACCTTGTCGGATCTTCCGCTCTCTAAGTCAGGGACACCCAGGACTACTGTAGCACCTCCACCAGCATCAGCTGAGAGCAGCTATTTCAGCACAGGCTCGGGCCTTTCCTGCTCTGTTCAATGGATAAACTTGCATCACTCTATAGTTAAATGTTGTCTTACTTATCAAGATGGGGGAAGATCACTTTCAAAATTAAGATTTTTTTGTGCGTACCAATTGTATCAATAGAATACACACAAAGCTGGGGTGGAATGTGAGCTGTGAGGAGGATGCAAAGAGGCTCCAATGTGATTTAGACAAGTTGGGTGAGTGGGCAAGAACATGGCAGATGCAGTATAACGTGGATAAATGTGAGGTTATCCACTTTAGTTGTAAAAACAGAAAGACAGATTGTTATCTGAATGGTGATAGATTGGGAAAAGGGGAGGTGCAGCGAGACCTGGGTGTCCTTGTACACCAGTCACTGAAAGCAAGCATTCAGGTGCAGCAAGCAGTTCGGAAGGCGAATGGTATGTTGGCCTTCATTGCAAGAGGATTTGAGTACAGGAGCAAGGATGTCTTACTGCAGTTGTACAGGGCCTTGGTGAGACCACATCTGGAGTATTGTGTGCAGTTTTGGTCTCCTTATCTGAGGAAGGATGTCCTTGCCATGGAGGGAGTGCAACAAAGGTTTACCAGACTGATTCCTGGGATGGCAGGACTGACGTATGAGGAGAGATTGGGTCGACTAGGCCTATATTCACTAGAGTTTAGAAGAATGAGAGGGGATCTCATTGAAACATATAAAATTCTAACAGGACGAGACAGACTCGATGCAGGGAGGATGTTCCCGACGGCTGGGGAGTCCAGAACCAGGGGTCACAGTCTCAGGATACGGGGTATGCCATTTAGAGCCGAGATGAGATGAGAAATTTCTTCAGAGGGTGGTGAACCTGTGGAATTCTCTACCACAGAAGGCAGTGGAGGCCAAGTCATTAAATATATTCAAGAAGGAGATAGATATATTTCTTAATGCTAAAGGGATCAAGGGATATGGGGAAAAAGCGGGAACAGGGTACTGAGTTAGACGATCAGCCATGATCATTTTGAATGGCAGAGCAGGCCCGAAAGGCCGACTCTTGCTCCTATTTTCTATGATTCTATGTTTACAGAAAATAAAGCACTGGTCACTGCTGACATAACTCACTGATGCCTGCAGTGACCACAAATTCTGGGGTGGATGCCAATCTCTGGTTTGTTTTCCATAACTCACCAGGTCCTGAATCACATCGAGCTTTGACTTCACTTGCTGTTCTGCAGGGGATATGGTCCTGGGAGGACATAGGCCAAGCAGCACATTCACCAGTGACAGGGGAGCTGAAGGTATTCAGTGGTAACAATCCCACGCAACAGCTGGCTGAAGGGCCACTCTGAGGAAAGCTGAAACGCCAGTCTTGTCAACACTTACACTTCACCTCTCATTTTTGGATATTTTAATATTTGTAACTCTGGGACAAAATTTAAAAAATGTTGTGATTTTTAACTTTCTCACATGAATTGTCAACAAAAAGAAAATTGAGAATCATGGATTTGTGAGTGTTGGCAAAGGTGAGTGTAAAATATTACACGACATCTGTATCGCCATCGCCCCCCCACAGTGATGGGACGGGTGGTCTATGTCTGTGATTCCCCCACACACAGTGATGGGACGGGGGTCTGTGTCTGTGATTCCCCCACACACAGTGATGGGACGGGGGTCTGTGTCTGTGATTCCCCCACACACAGTGATGGGACGGGGGTCTGTGTCTGTGATTCCCCCACACACAGTGATGGGACGGGGGTCTGTGTCTGTGATTCCCCCACACACAGTGATGGGACGGGGGTCTGTGTCTGTGATTCCCCCACACACAGTGATGGGACGGGGGTCTGTGTCTGTGATTCCCCCACACACAGTGATGGGACGGGGGTCTGTGTCTGTGATTCCCCCACACAGTGCTGGGACGGGGGTCTGTGTCTGTGATTCCCCCACACACAGTGATGGGACGGGGGGTCTGTGTCTGTGATTCCCCCACACACAGTGATGGGACGGGGGGTCTGTGTCTGTGATTCCCCCACACAGTGCTGGGACGGGGGTCGGTGTCTGTGATTCCCCCACACAGTGCTGGGACGGGGGGGTCTAGGTCTGTGATTCCCCCACACAGTGCTGGGACGGGGGGTCTGTGTCTGTGATTCCCACACACACAGTGATGGGACGGGGGTCTGTGTCTGTGATTCCCCCACACACAGTGATGGGACGGGGGTCTGTGTCTGTGATTCCCTCACACACAGTGATGGGACGGGGGGTCTGTGTCTGTGATTCCCCCACACACAGTGATGGGACGGGGGTCTGTGTCTGTGATTCCCCCACACACAGTGATGGGACGGGGGTCTGTGTCTGTGATTCCCACACACACAGTGATGGGACGGGGGTCTGTGTCTGTGATTCCCACACACACAGTGATGGGACGGGGGTCTGTGTCTGTGATTCCCACACACACAGTGATGGGACGGGGGTCTGTGTCTGTGATTCCCCCACACACAGTGATGGGACGGGGGTCTGTGTCTGTGATTCCCACACACACAGTGATGGGACGGGGGTCTGTGTCTGTGATTCCCCCACACACAGTGATGGGACGGGGGTCTGTGTCTGTGATTCCCTCACACACACGGTGATGGGACGGGGGTCTGTGTCTGTGATTCCCCCACACACAGTGATGGGACGGGGGGTCTGTGTCTGTGATTCCCCCACACACAGTGATGGGACGGGGGTCGGTGTCTGTGATTCCCCCACACACAGTGATGGGACGGGGGGTCTGTGTCTGTGATTCCCCCACACAGTGATGGGACGGGGGGGTCTATGTCTGTGATTCCCCCACACAGTGCTGGGACGGGGGTCTGTGTCTGTGATTCCCTCACACACAGTGATGGGACGGGGGGTCTGTGTCTGTGATTCCCCCTCACACACAGTGATGGGACGGGGGTCTGTGTCTGTGATTCCCCCACACACAGTGATGGGACGGGGGTCTGTGTCTGTGATTCCCTCACACACAGTGATGGGACGGGGGTCTGTGTCTGTGATTCCCTCACACACAGTGATGGGACGGGGGTCTGTGTCTGTGATTCCCTCACACACAGTGCTGGGACGGGGGTCTGTGTCTGTGATTCCCTCACACACAGTGCTGGGACGGGGGTCTGTGTCTGTGATTCCCTCACACACAGTGATGGGACGGGGGTCTATGTCTGTGATTCCCTCACACACAGTGATGGGACGGGGGTCTGTGTCTGTGATTCCCTCACACACAGTGATGGGACGGGGGTCTGTGTCTGTGATTCCCTCACACACACGGTGATGGGACGGGGGTCTGTGTCTGTGATTCCCCACACACAGTGATGGGACGGGGGTCTGTGTCTGTGATTCCCCCACACACAGTGATGGGACGGGGGTCTGTGTCTGTGATTCCCTCACACACAGTGATGGGACGGGGGTCTGTGTCTGTGATTCCCTCACACACAGTGATGGGACGGGGGTCTGTGTCTGTGATTCCCTCACACACAGTGATGGGACGGGGGTCTGTTTGTGCTGTAGAAAACTATCAAGAGACAGTTTTCCTTTCCTTCTTTCGATGGACGGAAAAACAGGAGCAGGTCCAGCCACTGCGTCCCAGCAGGCCACGAATTGACACCCAGAGCTACATGGAGGAGTGAGTCTGCAAAGTGGTACAGTGAGAAAGGAGGACAACTGCTAATGGCTCTGGGGATAAATTATGAGGCCCACTAGCAAAAGACATCACAAGGCTAGCACGGGAATTATCTGCTTTTTTTTTTTGAGTAGCTGATTGATATTAATGACCTGGACTTGTGCATACTGGGCACAATTTCTAAGTTTGCAGATGCCACGAAACTCGGAAATGTAGTAAACATGGCAGATTAAATTTAACATGATGCATTTTGGTAGGAAGAATGAGGAGAGGTAATATAAACTAAATAGTACAATTTTAAAGGGGGTGCAGAAATAGAGAGACCTGGGAGTGCACATACCCTGCCACCTTCAAAAATTTGTGTAAGTTGAGAAGGCTGTTAAGAAAACATAACAGATTCTGGGTTTTATTAATAGAGGTATAGAGTACAAAAGCAAGGGAGTTATACTGAACCTTCATAAAACACTGGTTAGGCCTCAGCTGGAGCATTGTGTCCAATTCTGGGCACCACACTTTAGGAAGGATGTCAAGGCCTTAGAGAGGGTGCAGAGGAGATTTACTGGAATGGTTCCAGGGATGAGGGACTTCAGTTATGTGGGTAGACTGGAGAAACTGGGGTTGTTCTCCTTAGAGCAGAGAAGGTTAAGGGGAGATTTGATAGAGGTGTTCAAAATCATGAAGGGTTTTGATGGAGTAAATAAGGAGAAACTGTTTCCAGTGTCAGAAGGGTCGGTAACCAGAGGACACAGATTTAAGGTGATCGGCAAAAGTAGTAGAAGCGAAACATTTTTTTAAAAAAATGCAGCGAGTTGTGATGATCTGGAATGCGCTGCCTGAAAGGGCGGTGGAAGCAGATTCAATAATAACTTTCAAAAGGGAATTGGATAAATACTAGAAGGGAAAAAATATACAGGGCTATGGGGAAAGAACAGGGGAGTGGGACTAATTGGACAGCTCTTTCAAAGAGCAGGCACAGGCACGATGGGCCAAACGGCCTCCTTTTGTACTGTATCATACTATGACACCATGATAAACAGAACTGGTCAGGATATAAAATATTGGATAATGCAGGTCGGGGAGACTGGGTTATAAAGGCAGGCAGTATAGCTCCCAAGCAGAGCAGGAAGTACTAAATGGATAGTGGCTGCTTCATAAACTCAATAAGAGAGAGACACGAGCAAATCGATTTATTAAAACAAAAATCAAAGGGTTCATTACAGAATTCTGAAATAATCAGATCAACAAGGCTTCAGGATCAGAAACATTTCAAACTGCAGGTCACAAACTGATTTCTCATTTTCTTCCACAAACAGGTGATGTGGCTCCTGCTTTGTGCAATTTTAAAATCACTCAGACAATTGTAACATACCAAAAAACGTGGCAAAATAGGGCTTTCCCCACCCATGTGTAAGGTAGCAGTTTGTCCACACGATTCCCTAAAAGTTACTGGTTATTGTCCCTCTGCCTTTATCAAACCCTGTGGAACCTTGACACTCGCCCCTTTCAGAGGGGCCCACATAAATATCACTCCCTTACTGCTTGGAAGCTTCGTACCATCTCTGAAAGGGGGGAATGGCAAGAGCTTTTGCTGCTCCCACCCTTTCCGTTTTATCGTGACAAGAGATAGGGAGCAGATGAATCATGGAATGAAGTGAACTAATTCGAGGAGGGAGAGGAACGAGAGGCCAGATACAGCTGGTTGGGACAAGTCTGCATTAGTGAAGAATGGATCAGAGCGAGACAAAGGAGAATGTAGAAAACCCTCCAGGCAGCAATGGGAGTTGCAGAAAACGAGCAAGATTAAACGGGAGATGTTCTGAGCACTTGTCCCCTCGGCAAATGTTGGGCAGAGTGCCTGATGTTCATTTGAAGGTCTGACTCAGCACTCAAACCCAGCCAATTGTTTCAGAGGGCTGCTCCCCTCCCGTCCCACCCCCGATCATAGAACGGAACAAACCTTCGGCACGTTTAAAATATTTAGCACTTTATGGAAGGCTTTAAAACAAACTTAAGCTACTTTTTAAAAAAGTATCCTCATCGATATTACTGTAATTACTGACAATTCACATGTCCCAAGCTTTAAATATTACTAGGATCAGAGGTACAGCAACTGGAACAGATCGCAACTGAGACACCAACAATCTACCAAACACTGCCCTACACTTTACACCTGTACTTGGTGAACAAGCCAGTCAGCAAATGCACAATACTGCAGTGACTCTTTTGTTCAGTTTTTCTTGCATAAACAGCTCCCTCGCCAAAAATATGTGCAATTACCATCAGAAAGAGACCTGGTGCATCACACAGAAGGTTATATTCTCAGAACTTACCAACACAGTCAACAGAGGCAGAATGGAGCTACAGCTTTCTTATGAATTTTGTGATTATCGAGGTGAGGGACATTAGTGCTAGCTATGGAACACGTTCCATTTCAGGTGGCCATCAGCATCAAACGAGTTAGATTCAGAGTAAAGCTCCCTCGACACTGTCCCATCAAACACTCCCAGGGCAGATACAGCACGGGTTAGATACAGAGTAAAACTCCCTCTGCACTGTCCCATCAAACACTCCCAGGGCAGGTACAGGGTTAGATACAGAGTAAAGCTCCCTCTACACTGTCCCATCAAACACTCCCAGGGCAGATACAACACGGGTTAGATGCAGAGTAAAGCTCCCTCTACACTGTCCATCAAACACTCCCAGGGCAGATACAACACGGGTTAGATACAGAGTAAAGCTCCCTCTACACTGCCCCATCAAACACTCCCAGGGCAGATACAACACGGGTTAGATACAGAGTAAAGCTCCCTCTACACTGCCCCAAACACTCCCAGGGCAGATACAACACGGGTTAGATACACAGTAAAGCTCCCTCTACACTGCCCCATCAAACACTCCCAGGGCAGGTACAGCACGGGTTCGATACAGAGTAAAGCTCCCTCTACACTGCCCCATCAAACACTCCCAGGGCAGGTACAAGGTTAGATACAGAGTAAAGCTCCCTCTACACTGCCCCATCAAACACTCCCAGGGCAGGTACAAGGTTAGATACAGAGTAAAGAACTCTCTGCACTCCCTCTATGGCAAGATATACTTGCCATAGAGGGAGTGCAACAAAGATTCACCAGACTGATTCCTGGGATGGCAGGAATGTCCTATGAGGAGAGATTGAGTAGACTAGGCCTGTATTCTCTTGCATTCAGAAGAATGAGAGGTGATTTCATTGAAACATACAAAATTCTTACAGGGCTCGACAGGGTAGATGCAGGGAGGATGTTTCCCCTGGCTGGGGAGTCTAGAACCAGGGGTCACAGTCTCAGAATAAGGGGTAGGCCTTTTCGGACTGAGATGAGGAGAAATTTCTTCACTCAGAGGGTTGTGAATCTTTGGAATTCTCTACCCCAGAGGGCTGTGGAGGCTCAGTCATTGAGTACATTCAAAACAGAGATCGATAGATTTCTAGATATTAAAGTCATCAAGGGGTATGGGGATCGTGCAGGAAAATGGTGTTAAGGTAGAAGATCAGCCATGACCTTATTGAATGGCAGAGCAGGCTCGAGGGGCCGGATGGCCTACTCCTGCTCCTATTTCTTATGTTCTGCTCTGGTACAACAGTGTATCTCGGTCCTAACCTCAAAACAGCACCAGTATGTCATCCTATGTGGTGTGGGTGAGGCCGACGTATATAAAGACCTTGTCTGAGACATTTTTTTTTTTTTTTTTACTAACGCTCTGTACAAATTAGATTTTTAAAGATCAACAGAATACCACCATTCAAAGTTATTGTGTAAGGGCAAGTCTTAATCTGGGCATGGGGCGGGAGCGTAAAGGAAAGAATTAAAGAACTTGCATTTAAACAGCGCTTTTCTTAACCTCAGGACATCCCAAAGCGCTTGCTAACCAATTATTTACTTTTGAAGCGTGGTCACTGTTGTAATGTAGGAAATGCGACAGCAAATTTGTGCACAGTAAGATCCCACAAACAGCAATGAGATAAATGATCAGATAATCTGTTCTTTTAGCGGTGTTGATTGAGGGATAAATATTAGCCAGGACACCAGGGAGAACGTTCTTCGAAATAGTGCCGTGGGATCTTTTACATGCACCCGAGAGGGTATCCGAAAGACAGCACCTCCGACAGTGCAGCACTCCCTCACTACTGCACTGGAGTGTCAGCCTGGATTTTGTGCACAAGTCTCTGGAGTGGGACTCGAACCCACGACCTTCTGACTCAGGGGTGAGGGTGCTGCTACGGATGACACCACAAGGGCTGACAATGGCTTCGGTCCCGATGACAAAAATCCACCAATAACCTTGACCTCAGTAACTGAAGTCTCCACCTCACGAACACAGGAGCAGAAAAAATGGAGTCTTTAAAAAAATAAATTTCAGTGTCCTAGAATTTCTAGATTGCTTGATCCAAACTCTTCCAACTTCTTTCACTTCCATTTGATGAATTTTACTAACTTGTTTTCTTCTCTGCTGGGTTTGAGTTCCCACTGTTTCAGATACAATGATCACACGCTTGACGTTTATTGCCCTGATTTATCCCTCTATATATCTTTGGTACTCAATGCCTAATCCCCCCCCTCAGTCTGGGACTCAATGCTACTGGGACGTAGGTTTATTCCTTAAGAATAAGCCAGTGTCACACAGGACGCTCAGATTTATTTAGAGAGGCGGGAAAAGGAAAGTCTAATGGGAATCTTGACAGTTAACCTAGCTGGGGTCTCAGAATAGTTTTAAATAAAAATACACACATCATTACTTCAAACACATCTGCCACTTTACATTTTTAAAACCATAAGCAATTGCCAGACACACCGGCACTCTCTGATACACCAGGGGTAACTGCACCATTTATGAGAGAAGGAGATGCTGTAATTTGGACCTACTTCACTCTAAGCAAGTCAATATTATAGCAACAAAAGCATGGTCTCATATGGAAGTTATGGTTTCGATCTCACCCTCATGAGTTATTTTTCTCACTTTCTTTTTAAATTGGTGGCTTTTTGAGTGTGTCAAAACCACAACCTGAAGATTGAACCCTGGCAAATCAAATCACAATCCTCACTATCTGGAAACAATCCCACAAGGTGCCAGGTACAAGGGTACAGCCGCTGCTAGAGACAGTGAACCTGCATGAGTACCAGCAGGGTTCAAACACATACAGAATCTACAAAACCAGTGTTAGAATAAAGGAAATCCAATCTGAACGAAACCGGTTCGCTGCAAGATCGTGGCACGGGTAGAGGATGCTTCTTTCTTTGCCTCCACCAATTTTCCCTCTCAAAGGGCCGACTGTTGCTGGGGTACAGCTCTACAGGTGCCAGGCACCCTCTGCCAGCTCAAGGAGCTATTTCCCAGGTCATTTAACTGTGGAGGGCATCACAGCTGAGCCTGCCCTCACCCAACACCCACACATGGACACTGTCCAATAGGGGTCACTGAATCGTGAAGAGGAGCAGGAAGCCTGGATTATTTTCCCTCTCTCTCACCTATGGATCCAGAGACCCTGGACCACACTCTCAGTTGAGATCAGAGATTAAACCTGGGACCTTGCTGGTCTGCATAGCTCTGTCCCACACTGGGTGGCACTGGACTGCTGTGTTTATTATTTAAATTTTCTAGAACCGAAAAGCTGGAACAACAGAAAATAAAACTCCATTTCCGTTCAAGTCTATACCTGACTTTAAACCTAACTGGGCCAGCTGAGTCTGGCCTGGTGCAGTTTGGACTCTATTCTGATTAAGTTCCTGGAAGTGTGGCTTTGAACCCTCCAGGCACCTTTACTGCCTGGTCAGTCCAGAACCAGTTTGCTGAATCCCAGTTTCTGATCCCAAGTAGCTAAGGGAAGCTGTAAAATCGGGTCGAAGGGAATGCATCATACGTCACATATTTAAAGTAATCATCTAGTTAAACTTCCATTTTCATCCCCATCCTTTGTTAAAATGTTTTACATTGTGGCAAGCACCGAATCCTTAACTAGAACGCTTCATGGCTAAAAACACTGTCCTTTATTGGTGACCTTGTGCTCCTCCCCCTCTCACTGGACTGTCTGATGGTAGTGAGTGGAGAAGGAGACTGAACCTGTGCCATCCCCCAGTAGAACAGTTCATGCACGGAGGGGAGGAGCACTGTTCAGTCAGTACAATGGTCTGAAGACAGACCTGTCCTGAGTGTTTGAGCCAGCGAATGTTCAGCTACAGTGCCTAGCTCTGATTCAGTTCAAAGATAGATGCCCAGCCACGTAAAGAAGCAGCGGTCCACACATCGATTTCCATAAAACTGTTTTCCTTTCAAAACATTACAGATCGTTTGCAGCAAAATTTCAACATCTTGATCATGGCTGCACAGACCCGTTAAAATGCACCCTCAGGATTTACAATACTGGTTAACAGCATCAGATTCTTGAGGGGCAGGAGGGGGAAGGAAGGTTTGGTCAATAATATATCTGCATGATTGTCTAAGTTCTAAAAAGTATAAAGTTAAACCAGGGTTTACTTGAAAATTTCTAATTAATCATTATGATCCTAAAACCCTACAATGGTTGCTTCACACACTCTGGAGAAAGCCTGGATTAGAAAAGCTTTCACGTAGTTCCCAATGGAACAGTGCTCAGAGTACGACCCAATAAATCAGGACCCCAGTGTGCTGACACAGGGATGTATAAAGGAGCTTTCTCTGGTTAACTTTCAGACCCGCCTCGTTCTTCTATAAGCACAGCCCTGCTGCTGCTTACCGTGCGTCCGAAGTTCAGACAGGTGACTCCCAGTGAAACCGCACAGTGCCAGACCTAGAGAGACAAGACACAAAGAAAAGAAAGGTTACTTCTTAAAGTAAACCACACATAGAAGTTACCCCCTCCCCACTGAGTGCAAGGAGCAGGTCCAGTGGGTAATATCACACACCCGGAGTATAAGGAGCAGGTCCAGTGGGTAATATCACACACCCTGAGTATAAGGAGCAGTTCCAGGGGGTTGCCAGGCTCTTTCCTCTCTGCAGTCTGTACTTCAATCACCCATTTGGGGGAATAATGTCCAGAAGGCAGAGGGAGAAAATTCTCTCAGTGTGCTCGATGTACTGGATCCGTACAAGTGTTTATAAAGAACAGGTGCACAACCTCAATGTCCCTAGCAGAGAGCACATCTGCACAGAATGTGCTGACAATTCAAGTGACAATAGTTTTCAATAGTATGTATAGTTGTTCTTGAATGCTCTACTGTACTGCAGAAACCCCCCACCCCCCAATTTATCTCAAACCTCACCTGACGGGGCACCTCTTTCTGGGGTATAGTTCACCATTTACCAGCGCCCTCACACATTTCTTCCACTGTGGGCTGAGACAGCGAGAGGGCATCAAAACCAAAGATGATGTCCACACTGGCGCACACACTTCTAACAAGCATCACTAGATAGTGATCAGCAGGAGGAAGCCAGGCTGACTTTCCGCCTGCCTTGCCTGGGATGCAGACTGAATCAGTTAGATCCTACAACACCATCACAGGCAAGGTAAGAAACTCAGCACAGACTGGGATTAAACCTGGACTTTCCAGCTTTGCATCAGTACCACACCAAGCAGTGCATTAACCTACTGAACTAATATGGAAGCTCTTTTTATGACTTCTAACTAGACAACAGGAAAAAGATTAAGGAGAATCTGTGCCAGGACTTACCAAGTAAGCGACAAAACTCAAATAAGCAAGTGAAATGACGGCTGCAACCAGGTAAAGTGCCACATGCCCCAGGCTCGAAACATAAACTATCACAAAGTACATATTAATGGCACAGACGATAAAAACAACAATTCCGCCAGCAATCTTCCATGCCCTGAGGGAGAAAAAAAACACAAATGCTAATTATGTTTAAGACATCATAACTGTGACGCCACAGTCTCAGACAGACTGGGGCTAATTTTACATAAATTACAACATGGAAACAGGCCATTCGGCCCAACCAATCCATGTTGATGTTTATCCTCCACACGCGCAGTATCCTAATCCGAGGTGCCCGCCTTATTCCCATTTCCCTTTATCCCCTTTCCTTCAACCACCTATCTAACCTATTCTTAAATGTTGACATGGTCTCTGCTTCAATCACTATCTCCAGTAATACATTCCACAGCCTCATAACCGTCTGCATAAAGAGGTTTCTCCTGCTCTCTGTCCTAAATCTGTTACATTTAATCTTATCTCTATGCCCCCTTGTTCTCGACCCCTCAATCACTGGAAACAATCTGCTTCTATCGACCCTGTCCCATCCCTTCATAATTTTAAATACTTCCATTATATCACCCCATAATCTGAGCTGTTCTAACAAAAAAAAGCAATTTATTATTTGTGTTTCTTTATACCAGGCAGCATCCTAGTGAATCTGTGCTGTCCGCTCCTCTATTGCCTCAACATCCTTCCTATAGTGTGGAGCCCAGAACTGCACAAAGAACTCTAACTGTGGGCTTAGTAAAGTTTCATATTGATTCACCATTATATCTCCACTTTTATATTGTATACCCCTTGTCATAAAACCCAGCGTTCCATTAGCTTTTTTATTGGCTTATCCACCTAGATGCTGCTTTTAAGGTTTGTGAATCTTTATCTCAAGGGGGCTGGAATACAAAGGGGAGGAAGTGATGCTTCAATTGTACAGAACCTTGGTCAGGCCCCATCTGCAGTACTGTGTTCAGTTTTGGACAGTCCTTGGAGGAGGTACAATGCAGATTTACCAATATGATACTGGGGCTTAAAGGGTGACATTACAAGGACAGGTTGCATAAACTTGGGTTGTATAAACTTGGGTTGTATTCCCTTGAGTTTAGAAGATTGAGGGGCGATATAATTGAAGTGTTTAAAATGATAAAAGTATTCGATAGATTAGATACAGAGAAATTATTACATCTGGTGGGGGAATCCACAACAAGGAGACACAATCTTAAAATTAGACCTCGGCCATTTAGGAGGGAAATCAGGAAGCACTTTTTCACACAAAGGGTAGTGGAAATCTGGAACTCTCCCCCCCAAAAGGCTGTAGATGCTGAGGGTCAATCTGAGATCGACAGATTTTTATTGGGTAAGGCTACCAAAGGATATGGATCCAAGGCGGGTAAATGGAGTTGAGGTACAGATCAGCCATGATCTAATTGAATGGCGGAACAGTCTCGAGGGGCTGAATGGCCTCCTCTTGTTCCTATGTTAAACCCCAAATCCCTCTGCTCTTCCACATCACTCAGCTTTTCTCCTTCTGAAGTATAATTACTTTTATTTTCATGCCAAAATGTATCCCCTCACATTTCCATGTGCCACTTTATTGACCATTCCGTCTTATCAAACCCTCGCAGCTTCCTTTGGTCTTTAGAATTATTTACTGTGCCTATTTTAGTATCATCTATAAATTTGGACTCCAAATCCAAGTCCTATATCCAAATCATTGATGTACACAGTGAACAATAGTAGTCCCAGAACAGAACCCCGTGGGGCACCACTATCCACTTCCGACCACTATAAGAAACGGCCCTTAACTACTACCCTGTTTCCTCCCTTCTAACCAGTTTCAATCTAATTTGCTACCTTTCCACTAATTCCTTAATCTCCAATGGTCTGCACAGTGTGGTACCTTGTCAAACGCTTTCTAAAAAAATCCGTGCACCACAGCCAAACATTTCCCAATGCATCCTATCTATCACCTCAAAGAACATTGGATCCCAGTCCCTCATGTGTATTTACCTCCTTATCTCTGTAACCTCCTCCAGCCCTACAACCTCCCCCCCCACCCCCCCCAGAACTCTCTTCCTCCGACTCTGGCTGCTTGTGCGTCCCCCCTCGCTTCGCCTCACCATTGGCAGCCGTGCCTTCAACCACCCAGGCCCACGTTCTGGAATTCCTTCCCTAAACCTCTCTGCTTCCCTCTCCTCCTTTAAGACCCTACCTAAAGCCCATGTCTTTGACTTAAAAACCGCTCCTAGTATCTCCTCCTTTGGATCTGCATCCATTTGTCTGATTGAGCATCTGTGAAATGCCGTGGGACATTAAAGGAGCTATATAAATGCAAGCTGTAATAGTGTTAATACCAGGTTCGTTAAGCACGATCTTCCTTTCTGAAATCAGTGTTGGCTGCTTCTAATTATTTTCTCTTCATCTAGATATTTAGTAATTTCATTTTTAATTAAAGATTCAAAATTTACCCTACCACAGATGTTAAATTAGCTGCCCTGTAATTACCCAAATTTGCTCTGTCTCCCATTTTAGAAATTGGCCACTCTCCAGTCCTCCGACATATATCCACTCTCAATAGAACCCTGAAATATAATTTCGAGGGCCATCACTATTTCTTTCACATTTCCCTCTGAATCCTCGGATGTGTCCCATCCTCAGGTCCCAGCACTTTGTCCTTCCAACCCTTGTGGTTTCTGAATCTGTCAAGCACACTCCTCCCCCAGTCTGTTGCGGTTTCTAAGTTTCTTCCACTGTCCCATCCTCAGGTCCCAGCACTTTGTCCTTCTTTACCTTAACTAACTTCTCTAATACTTTCTTTTTATTTATTGTACTCTCTCTCATCTTACTTTTAACCAAATTCAGGATTTACCTCCTCCCCAATATTGTTCTCTGTTGTTAACACTGCTGCACCGTCCTGGTCAAGTATCCCTGCCAATTTCCATCTATCCTCGACCAACTCACTGTCCTCTCCTTTCAGGGGGTCGCACCTCACATTGAACAAGTCTCTTTTTACTGATATATTTACAGAATACGTTACTGTTCTTTTTAATTTTGAGATTCTCTCCTCATATTCCCTCCTTGCTTTCTTTACCTCTTTATTTTCACATATTCGCTCTTATTTTTCATCATTTTTTAAAATCATACCTATGGCCCTAGATGCCCTTCTCTCAAACATTAGTTTGTTTCTAATCTCTATTTATCCACTTGAAAGAGTCTCATTTTTAATGGTATATATTTATTCTGCAGATTTGCAATCTCCTTTGCAAATGTCTCCTTCCACTTCACCTCAGCTAGCTCACTCCTCATCTTTCTCAAATCTGCCCTTGTTTTTGTACAAACTTTTCCCTTTCTATTGGGACCTTAGACCTGATCATATGTTCGCTATTCCTGAATTATTCACCCACAATTAACTCATCTACCCGACCTATTTTATCACTCATAACTAGATCTAGCGATACCTCTCCCCTTGTAGACATACGGACACACTGCTCGAGGAAGGAGTCCTACACACATTGCAGGAATTCCATTCCCTTTTCTCCGTTTACTCCCTCCCAATCAACAAGTGGGTAATTAAAATCTTGAAAAATTATTTTGTTACTTCCTTGCTCTGTTTACAGGTTTCCTCTTCCATTTCCTTCCCACAATTAGGGGTCTGCAGTACAATCCCACGAACATACAATCTCTTTTTATCTTTGATCGCGAACCATAGTGATTCTGCCTGAACCTCTTGTGTACATCAGTCCTCTACAGCAGGTATTCTCTCGTTCACCGATACTGTCACACCTCCTCCCCTTTTGTTACCTATCCTGTCCCTCCTACAAATATTATACCCGAGATGTTTATTTTCACTCCTGCTCAGTTTGAAGCCAAGTTTCTGTTAGTGCTGTTAAATCTATATCGTTCTGTAACATCATTGTTTCCAACGCCCCCAGTTTACTTCCCACACTCTTAGCCTTGCAGTACAGGCACTCTGCCTTGTAAAATTTGTATTTAAAGCTACTCTCCTTTTCCCATGGGTTTTTGTCCAAACTAACACCTCATTCCTTTATCTCAGTCCTTTCCCTGATTATAAGAGGTCCATTTGATTTTCCTCCTCTACTCCCCTAATTCCTTCTGCATGAAATCCCTTTCTGCTAAATGCTTTTTTATTTGTATATTAGCTCATTTAATTTTACATTCTCTAATTTCTCTCTCGGATTGCCTTTATTTTCCCTGTCCCCTTCCTTCCCTAATTTAAATGACCCTTCACTTCCCTATCTATCCTTTTCCTAGTTCATTAGCCCCCTTCCTGTTCAGCTGTAGCCCATCCTTGTGGAATAGCTCTCATCTTCCCCAGAACTGGCTCCAATGCCTCACAAAAGGGAAACCCTCTTCCTGACACCACCCCTTTAGCCACACTTTGAGCTCCCTAATCTTCCTACCCTTCCTCATTCTATCACGTGGCTGAGGGAGTAATCTGGAGGTTAAAAGTTCTGCTCCTACACCTGCTTCCACCTTTTGTCGGACTTCAGGCCTAATTACTATTCACAAAGCGGGGGATAAAGGGCAGAGATCCATTACTCTTTTGAGCTTCACATGCACTTTCAGGGTATCCCTCGAGTGGGGCAAAGAGCTGACAAAACAGGCGGCCATAATTAAATCAAATCTAAATAAGGCAGCAGCAGTGTCAGAACAACTCGTCTGTCACTTTCCTCAGTCCCTGCCCAGCTCCCTCAGATTGGGGATGTGAGAAGGACCAGCTAGCAGCCACCTCGCAACTCCAAATAGGTGAGTGTTTCCTTTTCAAGGCCAGCAGGGCTGGAAATCTTCTGACTGCTGTCCAGAAAGGCCCAACGCCAGTGCCCATTAACACAGCTACAGAACTTTCAGCGCTGCGGCAGTGGTGCACTGTCCTCCCCCCTCCCCACCTTCTAAAGGGTGTCCCTATGCTGGGGCCATACTAATAACCCAACCCCACAAATACAGGTGGGTTCATTCAGGTGGAGTGCACTGAATTCACTGTCTCTTCTACTGACTTACACCAAATTCAAACATTCGATGCGCTGCATTTAATTTACGACTTCCACCTCAAAACCCAGGTCATTTTCAATTGGGTGTCAGCCTCAGCAAGCTCCCAATGTTACTAGTAGGTAATAAACCTGGACCATCCTCAGCAACAGATACCTGGGAGTGAGTTGCAGGCTGGAATCTGATCGAGGGGTTCGGGGGAGTTTATATGTAGAATAACAGATACCCAGGAGTGAGTTACAGGCTGGAATCTGATCGAGGGGTTCGGGGGAGTTTATATGTAGAATAACAGATACCCAGGAGTGAGTTACAGGGGGGAATCTAATCAAGGGGTTCGGGGGGTTTATATATAGAACAGATACTTGAACTGTGCAATTCTCTTTTGTTTAATTACAAAGCAGAGAAGAAAGAAAAAAGAGCATTCACAATACTTACAGACCATTGACGAAGTCGTGCATTACCGAGCTCATACTTGTGAACGTCAATATCGGGATCAATGCAAATGGCAGCTGCAAAGAGTTGAAAGGTCATCTGTTAGAGCTGGATCTAGAGGGCAGCGAGACCGTGAATAAACCAGAATTATACAGATACAGTCATGAACATACAGTCGTGTACACTCCACCCTGACTGGTGTGGGAAGCCCAGCTTGTGTCAAAGGTCCAACCCTAAACCACAAATTCTCAGTGTTACATTTACCGCAGATTCACCTGACTCAAAGGTCGAATCACTCGACCTGCACTGATGTCTGAGTGACCACAGCAATGAGACACTGTGTCTGTCAGGAGCCTTTCCACATGAAGGTCGTCTGATAAAAGCTTCAACTTTTTAGCACATTGCACCCGGCCTGAGCTCATTATTTCATCGAAGACTAAACAGATGGTCAGGGTCACAGTCAGGACTAAGCGTCTCCACCTGCCTGTCAGTTAGAGGACAGGAGAGTTATTACCCATCACTAGTGTACCAAGAGCCCGACAACCATCAGCACCTTCCACCTCTGATCCTTCACTTGGGCCATCCTGTCGCAATGCTCCTCGGAGTTGCTCCCAGTCTCATTTTCATCCTTTTTCTCGCATTCATTTCTTTCTACTTCAACTAAGTTTTTGTTGATTCAGGGAAGTTTTTTTAAAAAATCACCAAAAAAAGAATGCCATGTGCATGTGCATTCCAAGAAGTTACTTTTTGGTCATTCTTCTCATTTATTGAACATTTAAAGAAATAAATCAGCACCATTGGTTACCCTCTACCATCGCCATCTGTAATGTGTCAACGGGACAATTTACTCCTCCTCCTCGTCTCTCCTCAATAACCATGACCCCTCCCTCACCCATTCCATCCAAACAATGATCTGACCAAGATCAGGACCTCACTGTGTGAGGAATCTGGGTACAAAGCTGCATCCGACAATCCTACAAAGCTCTGTTGGGACAACATACTGCGACATCAACTGCTACCCTCATACAAACTGAAGAGCAAAGAGCCAAATGTATCCTTGCAGATACCAGGAATGGAAGCAGTGCTGCATCTTAGACAAGTGTTATGATTAAGGATTGTCGGCTATTTGGCCTCGGAGGGACTTTTGTTTTAAGCCACAATATATTTCAGGTTCAGACTTCGCTGGTTTGTTTTTAACATAGGAAAAGGATGGAGCCACCTAGACAAAGAGGAGATTGGTGTATTAATGAGCCTGCCATTGAAACTAGTACCCATATTAATCTAGGGCAGTGGAGGGTTCGTTATCTCATTACAGATGCTTCCAGTAGCCAATCACAGGAGATGGTGTTCATGCATACACAGCGCGGGGTTGCCTGGTAGAAATGCACTTTTCAGAGGGCAGTAGCTGGGTCATTCACAACTCTACTGGCCAACCCTTGGACAGGGAAGGAGTCGGGGGAAAAACAAACTTTCTGTCCTGGATGAACACAAAAAGTACAAAGAGTCACATGTTGGAGGGCAGCTAGAAAAAAATCTGCTGGGGGTCATAGTCTCAGGATAAGGGTCAGCCATTTAGGACTGAGATGAGGAGGAATTTCTTCACTCAGAGGGTGGTGAATCTTTGGAATTCTCTACCCCAGAGGGCTGTGGATGCTCAGTCATTGAGTATATTCAAGACTGAGATCAATAGAAAGTGGCGTTGAGGTCGAAGATCAGTCATGATGTTAATGAATGGCAGAGCAGGCTCAAGGGGCCGCATGGCCTACTCCTGCTCCTATTTCTTATGTTCTTAAAAGGTAGGGCTTAGGTCCATTGATCTAAAGAAGGGAGATGAACAAGTCCAGAGGAAACCTCAGTCTGATTCAGAAGACTGGAGCAATTCAAGTGAGGGCACGTGTGACGATCACGATATTCAGTTCCTATAACAAGGGGTACTCAGTGTTACACCTCCTTACCATGTTATGCTATCGTGTGTCTAGATATTGGGTAGCGAAAGACCCAAAATTCGTAACAGTAAGCAAATTCATATCAAAAGACAAAAGTTCATCAAGTCCATAAGATGAGGTTCAGATCCGAAACTGAAACTCTGAAGTCAGGATTCACATACACTCTTCACAAAGCTGGAAATGAAGGGGTGTTTGTGACTCGTATTTTCTTCAATCAGAACATGGGAAGCAGAAATTGCTGCTATATGTATTCTGAAGAAATGGAACTTCCGCTGTTCAACGAGGAGGTACTTCAGGTATTCTAGCAAGATGGACCCAACATATGATGATGCATATTGAAACAATGAGAAGATAATAGAACAAGACACCAAATACATGGGAAGATTGGGCTGACAAGTGGCAGATGTGGTTTAATATGGACAAATGCAAGGTGAAAAGACAGGCAGAGGAAGCAGTAGTAATATACGATACACAGTCGTAGACTACAGGACACACTTCAGGAAAAGAATGTGGAGTGGGGGTGGGGTACTGGTGGATGACTTGCTGGAACCATTAATTTTAAAAAAATGGCAAACAAGATCTCAGGGTGTATGGTCAGAGGGATTGGACAGAAGTCCCAGCAGGAGATAGTGTACTGAGCACCGGCTCGGCCCCACCTGGAGTCCTGTGGGCCATTACGGTAATAGCACTATACAGGGACACACTGACCTGAGAGAGTACAGAGAAGGCTAACTGAACTGATAATAGAGATTAGACACTGAGTACTGCTGGAGTTTAACCAGCTAAATCTATGCAGCTTCCCACTGCTTGTTCAGCTAGGACTACCCCATCTGTTGGGCTATTGGTTTACAGGGTTACCTGGAGCTGAGTGAGAAATATCCTAGCCACCAGAAACAGGTCTACTACTCCAGGTTCATAGGTGAGCAAGACTAGTTGGCCAATCATCAAGTGTGACCCGGAGTACTGAAGACCAATCTGGCTCAGCTATCAGATTACTGACTCCACCACAAAGGGTTAACTTGGTTCTAAACTTGCGTCGCCAAGCACGTCTTCTTGATGCCGCCTTCAACCCCAAAGATATCCCGCTTGACTCCCCCACTGAGGACAGTCACGAGTCAGTCATTTAATAGCCGACAAGCACGGGTTTGAGCCCTCACGAGGTGGACAACAAGTACCAGGAGCTCCTCACGAGCAGCACAACTCACTACAAGATGTCCGCATGTGATGCCACCACCCTCCTGACCCCAGCATAGACATACCAGGCCCCACTGAACGGTGACTCCACCAGCTGGAGATGTAGAGCTTCAGCAGTAGCTGCTTGCCTCTCAGTAACCCAATCACATTAGGCACGAGCCTTGGATGTACAAGCATGTGTTTTCATACCCAATCTCCAGGCAATGCATTCCACCTGCTATCACCCCAGTTGCCAGAGTTTCCTCATCAGCTATATGATGGACTTCTGCCTTCAGTGTAGTGGAAGGACATACACAGGGCAGCTTGTGTTATGCCAGTCACCTCGATGTTCTAGATGTCCAAGTCAAGGGCCACATACCATGACTCATGATCACCAACTGCTTAATCCAGGTCCAGTGAGGGGCTATGGGCCGCTAGTTCCGGCCTGGTTTCCATTTCAGGCCTGATTTACCTTCACCACCTCGGCTATTCACACGTTCCTGGTCTCTCTTATGCTTATCATCTTATGTAATTATCATCTCTGCCACCCTACCATCTTTTTAAAAACATTACCTGTCATTTCACCCGTACTTCCTCACATGTATCATAGCAGGCGGCCATTCGGCCCATTGTGTCTGTGCCTGCTCTTTGAAAGCGCTATCCAATTAGTCACACTCTCCTGCTCTTTCCCCAGAGCTCTGTAATTTTTTCCCTTCAAGTATTTATCTAATTCCCTTTTGAAAGTTGCTGCTGAATCTGTTTCCACCTCCCTTTCAGACAGTGCATTCCAGATCATTACAACTCGTTGCGTAAAAAAATTTTCCTCATGTAGTCTCTGACTCTTTTACCAATCACCTTAAATCTGTGCCCTCTGGTTACCGACCCTTCTGACACTGGAAACAGTTTCTCCTTATTTACTCGATCAGAACCCTTCATGATTTTGAACACCTCGATCAAATCTCCCCTTAACCTTCTCTGTTCGAAGGAGAACAACCCCAGCTTCTCCAGTCTCTCCACATTACTGAAGTCCCTCATCCCTGGTACCATTCTAGTAAATCTCTTCTGCACCTTCTCCAAGGCCTTGACATCCTTCCAAAAGTGTGGTGCCAGAATGGAATACATTACTCCAGCTGAGGCCGAACCAGTGTTTTATAAAGGATTAGCATAACTTCCTTGCTTTTGTACTCTATACCTCTATTGATAAAGCCCAGGATCCCATGTTTTTTTTTTAAAAACAGCCTTCTCAACTTGTGCCACCTTCAAAGATTTGTATATGTGCACCCCAGGTCTCTCTGTTCCTGCACCCCCTTTAAAATTGTACCATTTAGTTTATATTGCCTCTCCTCATTCTCCCTACCAAAATGTATCACTTCACACTTCTCTGCGTTAAATTTCATCTGCCATGTGTCTGCCCATTTCACCAGTCTGTCTGTGTCCTCCTGAAGTCTGTTACTATCCTCCACATTGTTTACTACATTTCAGAGTTTCGTGTCATCTGCAAACTTTGAAATTATCCCCTCTATACCCAAGTCCAGGTCATTAATATATATCAAAAAGAGCAGTGGTCCTAATACTGACCCCTGGGGAACACCACTGTAAACTTCCCTCCAGTCTGAAAAACAATCGTTCACCACTACTCTCTGCTTTCTACACGTGTGTGTCTTTTCTTTAACTCCTCCTTCCCTTTACTCTGATCCTATTTAAGTGCTGTTCATTTTGTTATTCCAGTTCTGATGAAGGATCCATACCTAAAACGTTAACTCGTTTCTCTCTCCTCACAGATGCTGACTGACCTGCTGAGTGTTTCCGGCATTTTCTGTTTTTGCTTCAAATTTCCAGCATCTGCAGTTATTTTTAAGTCTGCGTTGGGAACTTGCTGCCAACGAGAAAAGACCAAGTACCCTTCGCCCCTTCTCAGTGTGATCCTGAAGAATTGTGTTCGGGCTGTAGGTGACATCCAGCAGGATCCCCAGGTACCAATACGAATCAACAATTGGGACAGAATCCCCTCTACCTTCTAACCAATACCCTCACTATCCCCTGTTGAGCCAAGCAAAGTCATAATACTGCACTTGGGAGTATGCACTGGTTATCTTATTGTTCAGGATGGTGAGTAGAGTGCACTGTAGAGAAGAGTGCAAGTCCACTGAGACTGTCCATGGTCCATTAAAGTCCAGAAGTAAGCCAATACAAATTTCAACTCTTGCACTGGCGGCAGTTGGGATTTGTTCCAATTTACAACAGAGATTGACAAATAGGATGGATATGACAAGCTGCCCTGGCACCTTTCTCAGTAAACAATATTAACTGATGAGGCTCAAATAATATTTTTCAAAATGTTAAGAATTTTACAAGTAATTATTTCATATTTGTGTTACATTTGGCAAGGAATCTAAACTTGAAAAATATGACAGAAAAGAACCTGTGGGACCAGGACTGGGTCAGGGTTCACTGGTCATAAGGTCAGAAATGGGAATGTTCGCTGATGACTGCACAGTGTTCAGTTCCATTCGCAACCCCTCAGATAATGAAGCAGTCCGAGCCTGCATGCAGCAAGACCTGGACAACATCCAGGCTTGGGCTCATAAGTGGCAAGTAACATTCGCGCCAGCTAAGTGCCAGGCAATGACCATCTCCAACAAGAGAGAGTCTAACCACCTCCCCTTGACATTCAACGGCATTACCATCGCCGAATCCCCCACCATCAACATCCTGGGGGTCACCATTGACCAGAAACTTAACTGGACCAGCCATATAAATACTGTGGCTACGAGAGCAGGTCAGAGGCTGGGTATTCTGCGGCGAGTGACTCACCTCCTGACTCCCCAAAGCCTTTCCACTATCTACAAGGCACAAGTCAGGAGTGTGATGGAATACTCTCCACTTGCCTGGATGAGTGCAGCTCCAACAACACTCAAGAAGCTCGACACCATCCAAGATAAAGCAGCCTGCTTGATTGGCACCCCATCCACCACCCTAAACATTCACTCCCTTCACCACCGGCACACTGTGGCTGCAGTGTGCACCATCCACAGGATGCACTGCAGCAACTCGCCAAGGCTTCTTCGACAGCACCTCCCAAACCCGCGACCTCTACCACCTAGAAGGACAAGGGCAGCAGGCGCATGGGAACAACACCACCTGCACGTTCCCCTCCAAGTCACACACCATCCCGACTTGGAAATATATCGCCGTTCCTTCATTGTCGCTGGGTCAAAATCCTGGAACTCCCTTCCTAACAGCATTGTGGGAGAACCGTCACCACACGGACTGCAGCGGTTCAAGAAGGCGGCTCACCACCACCTTCTCGAGGGCAATTAGGCATAGGCAATAAATGCTGGCCTCGCCAGCGACGCCCACATCCCATGAACGAATAAAAAAAAACTGGGGCTCGTGACCCGGGACTGGGTCAGGGTTCACTGGGGCTCGTGACCCGGGACTGAAAAGTGAGCAAATGACATCAAAACAAAAATCATCCAATTCTTCTTATTTTTTCTTCCTGAGGAAGGACTTCTGTACTGTAGTACCAGTCCTAAAGTATGACCAAACCAACAAAACTGCAGTGCCCAATGTCTCAAAGACTGCAACATAAGGATTTTTAGAAGCAGGAAGAGGCAATTAATTAGACCCCATGATTCTGTGCTATTTAATCTCAACCCCACCTCCTCAATCCGCTCTACAGAAACTTATCAGATTGTCTCTTCAATCTATTTGTACTGTGCATTCACATCCTGTCAGCTGCTAAAAGCCATGTGAAATCTCACCTCAGAACTGGTGAGAAACAGTGCAGGATAAATAGATGTGGTCACACACCAGAGTTCCACACATGTATACACTCCAAACACTAGGCTCCAGACTTTCCTGTAGACTGTCTTAAAAATGTTCTTGGCTTCTGCATGTTCGAATTCCTGTCTGCCTCTGTGCTGTCAGACTGCTTAACCAACACCCAAACATGGGTAAGTCATAACTTCCTCCAACTCAACGTCAGAAGGAGCGAAGCCATTGTCTTCTACCTCTACCACAAACGTTGCTCCCTTGCCACCGATTCCATCTCCCTCCCCAGACAGAGGCTGTCCGCAACCTCGGTCACCTTTTGCCTCAAACAGAGCTTTTAACTAGAATCAACTACTCCAATACCCAGCTTGTTGGCCTCCATGCTCCATAAACTCCAGCCTATCCAAAACTCTTCTGCCAGTATTCTGTCCCACACCAGGCCCCACTTGGCCTTCAACTGCATCCTCACCATCTTATGTTGGCTCCTTATCCCCCAACACACAGAACTTCAAATTTCTGACTTCGTCGACAAATTGCTTCTCAGCCTTATCCCACTACAATCTACTCCAGTCTTATACCTCTTCCTGACTGCTCTGTTCCCCTAATTACGGTCTTCTGCGCAGCCCACTTTTGGCCTCACATTGGTGCCACAGCCATCAGCTGCTTTGGCCCCGCTCTCAAACTCCCTCCCCAAACCTCTCCAACTGTTTAAAAAAAACTCAAAACCCAACTCTTTGACCAAACTTTCCGTCGAGTCACCTAATCTCTCCCTGTAATGGGATTTTCCTCTAATTTTTGTCTCTGTGAAGTGCCTTTTTATATTTTAAAGGCATGAAGTAAGTGCAAGATGTCGTTGTTGAAGGGAAATCATCTCACCTGCATGCTCTGAAGAACATTTAGGAAGTCATTCATTCCAGTCAGACGTTCCACATCCTGGAACAATGCCACCAGCAGCGTCGGGGTGATAGCAATGGATCGAGTGAAGAGAACACGAGCAAAGCGGGACCACGTCAAGTTCAGGAAGCCCTTCAAACAAAAAATTAAAAAATATATCATTCCTGAGTACTTCACTCAAAGATTGGATATTCTATAAACATCAAACGACACTGTCCCTTCAAACACTCCCAGGGCAGGTACAGCAAGGGTTAGATACAGAGTAAAGCTCCCTCTACACTGCCCCATCAAACACTCCCAGGGCAGGTACAGGGTTAGATACAGAGTAAAGCTCCCTCTACATTGTCCCATCAAACACTCCCAGGGCAGGTACAGCACGGATTAGATACAGAGTAAAGCTCTCTCTACACTGTCTCATCAAACACTCCCAGGGCAGGTACAGCACGGGTTAGATACAGAGTAAAGCTCTCTCGTCATCACCTCAAAAAATGTATGTGAACCTGAACCTCAAAAGAGAATCTTCCTCTGAATTTAACATTCCCACTTTCCCATCTGCTCTTGTCTGAGCGACATGGATTGTGGTAGTATTGTACTCTGTTTCCATTAAGAATTGATTTGAGACTGTCCTAACCTGTTGGTGAGACCACATCTGGAGTATTGTGTGCAGTTTTGGTCTCCTTATCTGAGGACGGATGTCCTTGCCATAGAGGGAGTGCAACGAAGGTTTACCAGACTGATACCTGGGATGGCAGGACTGACGTATGAGGAGAGATTGGGTCGACTAGGCCTATATTCACTAGAGTTCAGAAGAATGAGAGGTGATCTCATTGAAACATATAAAATTCTAACAGGACTACACAGACCAGATGCAGGGAGGATGTTCCCGATGGCTGGGGAGTCCAGAACCAGGGGTCACAGTCTCAGGATACGGGGTATGCCATTTAGAGCCGAGATGAGGAGAAATTTCTTCACTGAGGGTGGTGAACCTGTGGAATTCTCTCCCACAGAAGGCTGTGGAGGGCAAGTCATTAGATGTATTCAAGAAGGAGATAGATATATTTCTTAATGTTAAAGGGATCAAGGGATATGGGGAAAAAGCGGGAACAGGGTACTGAGTTAGACGATCAGCCATGATCATTTTGAATGGCAGAGCAGGCCTGAAGGGCCGAATGGCCTACTCTTGCTCCTATTTTCTAATTCATGCAGAACCCTTTCAGCCAGCAGACAAACGAGAGTTTAATCAGTATGTGCTGTATGGAAACCCGAGTGAATGGAAAGTGTTGAAGCCACAGTCTCAGAGATAGAGACAGAAGAAGCTCTGGCTTTAGACTGTGAGCCAGTCATAATTAATGCTATTTATACAAAATCTATCCTGATGGAAGTATCCTCCATGTTGTTGTGGAAGGAGAGATCAATCAGGATCAGTTGTGATAAGGTTCTACAACTGTCAGCAGGATCTCCAGTGAAAGAGAAAATATATCGAGTTATCACGTGGCTCAGAGATGTCCCAAAGTGCTTCACCTCCAATTCATTACTTTGAAGTGCAGGGACCATTGTTTTGGCAAATGTGAGGGGCACATCAGGGCAAGAATTTTTGCAATTTTTACTGGTGATCTCTATGGTTGCGCCTCAAATTTAGCCACAATCTCTTGCATTCACACTAAGCTGTGACCTGCCTTGTATGGTTTGGTTACAAAGTATGATTTCTACTTGGCTCCTAAAATTTTTCTTGTTGCAGCCTTCTTTCTGGGGAAATTTATGAACTGAGAGCGAGAACTTAGAAGGGCGAAGTGATATATTTTGGCAGAAAGAATGAAGAGAGGCAATATAAATTAAATGTTACAATTCTAAAAGGGGTACAGGAACAGAGAGATCTGGGGGTATATGTGCACAAATCTTTGAAGGTGGCAGGGCAGGTTGAGAAAGTGGTTTAAAAAGCATACGGGATCCTGGGCTTTATAAATAGAGGCATAGGGTACAAAAGCAAGGAAATTATGATGAACCTTTATAAAACACTGGTTCGGTTACAACTGGAGTATTGGGTCCAATTCTGGGCACCACAATTTAGGAAAGATGTGAAGGCCTTAGAGAGGGTGCAGAAGAGATTTACCAGAATGGTTCCAGTGATGAGGGACTTTAGTTATGTGGATAGACTGGAGAAGCTGGGATTAATCTCCTTATAGCAGAGAGGTTAAGGGAGATTTGATAGAAGTGTTCAAAATCATGAAGGGTTTAGATAAAGTAAATAGAGAAAAACTGTTCCCATTGGTGGAAGGGCCGAGAACCAGAGGACACAGATTTAAGGTGATTGGCAAAAGAACCAAAGGCAACATGAGGAAAAACTTTTTTTTTTTTAAACAGAGTTATGTTTAGTTATGATCTGGAATGCACTGCCTGAAAGGGTGGTGGATTCAGAGTCAATCGTGGCTTTCAAAAAGGAATTGGATAAATATTTGAAGGGAAAAAATTTACAGGACCATGGGGAGAGAGCGGGGGAATGGGACTAACTGGATTGTTCTCGCAAAGAGCCGGCACAGGCTCGATGGGCTGAATGGCCTCCTTCTGTAACGATTTTATGATTCTAACCAACATTACAACCCCTCACCCTGCAGGTATTCACTGAGCAATAGTAAAACCACTATAGTTCGCTGAATATTCCCTGTGACACAAACAGGTAGGAAACAAGAAAACATGCAGAGAAAAGCAACAAAAAACACACACCTAAGTAAGTACTTAAGTAAAGATTACCTCCATGACGAACTGTCCTGAGTATGTCCCAGTCATGGTTGAACTCTGACCTGCAGCCAGGATGCCAATGGCCCAGATGTAGAGAGCAGCAGCACCAAAATAGCAGCCCAACACAACACCCTGAAAGAAAGACAAAAGGAGGGTTATCTGAAGTGAGTGCAGCCAAGTTCTCACTTACTGAAATATAAGTGCTTTACATAATCAGTAAGATGTATGATTACTATGCCTCAATAGTCACAAACATTTACTGGGCGGTGGGAGAGAGATTTCTGGATTTTAGAACAATACCACAGTACTTCCTCCAAATCTCAGGAATCATTGCGAAATTTCAGAGAGAGAGATAGAGAGACAGAGGGAAGGAAAAAGATGAGCGTGCGAACGATAGCGAGCACGTGTGTGGTCGCGAGAGGGAATGGGAGCATGAGCGAGCCTGAGAGCCCGCACAAGAGGCAGAGAGGGTGTGCGCATGTGAGAGACCGAGAACGCACGCGAGAGAAATGCAGAGGGTGCACGAGCAAGATGCAGAGTGCCAGCGC
This sequence comes from Heptranchias perlo, assembly GCF_035084215.1. Classification (NCBI taxonomy): domain Eukaryota; kingdom Metazoa; phylum Chordata; class Chondrichthyes; order Hexanchiformes; family Hexanchidae; genus Heptranchias; species Heptranchias perlo. Next base: position 17,464,872 of record NC_090370.1, read on the forward strand.
AACTGAGATAGAGAGGGGGGGAGCACACACAAGCAAGAGATCAAGAGCCACCAGGAGATGGAGAGCGTGGATTCACTGTAACTGCACTGGGGCCCAGTCATTCATAACAGGGTCCATATTCACTATGCTGTGTGCCATCAAGGAGAACAGTTTCACTTTCACCCTGGTAACCTCAGTTAATCACCCATACACTGCAATTAGAAACGGCTCATTTGTATTTTACTGGAAGAATGCATTTTGAAATCTTGATTTACATCGATTTTCAGTTTGAAAACAACAATGGAGTGCTTTCTCCACCCATAGCCATGGAAAAACCGAACAAGGACTGTGCTGAATGTCATTTCTAGGCTGGTTTAAATGTGGCTCCACTTACTCCTTTGTAGATATCAACATCTAAAGTCTTGTTGTTCAGAGGGAAGAGATCAACATGTGGACTGCTGCTGTTGACACAGACTTCGTGCTTCAAAAAGAAAAAGCAAAGAAAAATGTTTTATGAAAATGCCAAATACAAGCCGCAGCATACAACATCGTTCACCTCTCCATAACCTCTCTGAATGTATTGACCCTGCAGACATGTCACATCTCAATATCACAACATGGTTCTGCTTGCCGTCACCTTCAGTCATCTCTCTTCTCTTGACTGGTACTGGGCTTCAGTTCCACAGCAGCTGGCAGCCCCCTGGTCTCTGCTGAGTTAGCTGATATCAGCCAAGGTGACAGAAGGGGCATTAACATTGACATCAGCATCCCTGGGCTAGGGATGAGAAAAGACAAATCAGCCAGAGCTCCTGCTCATTATACAATTCCAATTGAGGTCAACAAACTCAGCAGAGAGCAGGGATTGAACTTCATAACGTTCTGGTCTGTCTAGCTCAATATTACACCATGTCTTGCAATTATTCACTGAGCTATCAGGGGAGCCCAAGCATTGAAAATTGTGCTTTTCATTTTTCTTCTTGATTGACAATAGGGCCAACACTTAGCAAAACAAATGAACTAAGTAACACACTCTTGTCTAATATGTTAGCCACTAGCCACATGTGGCTGATTGCATTTTTGATTAGTAAATAAAAAATGAGTTGAGCACATGATCTCAATACTTATTCGCATGGCGCATGGATGTGAATTTTAACCTTTTTGTGTAGAATCATAGAAGGATACAGCACAGGAGGCCATTTGTCCCATGTGCCTGTGCCAGCTCTTTGAGAGAGCTATCCAATTAGTCCCATTTCCCTGCTATTTCCCCATAGCCCTGTAATTTTTTTCCCTTCAAGTATTTATCCAATTCCCTTTGAAAGTTACTGTTGAATTTGCTTCCACCGCCCTTTCAGGCCGTGCATTCCAGATCACAACTTGCTGCGTAAAAAAACTCATCTCGCCTCTGGTTCTTTTGTCAATCACCGTAAATCTGTGACCTCTGGTTACCGACCCGTCACACTTCACTGCGTTAAATTCCATCTGCCATGTGACTGCCCATTTCACCAGTCTGTCTATGTCTTCCTGAAGTCTGTTACTATCCTGTTCACTACATTTCCGAGTTTCGTGTCATCTGCAAACATTGAAATTATACCCTGTATACACAAGTCCAGGTCATTAATGTATATTAAAATAAGCAGTGGTCCTAATACTGACCCCTGGGGAACACCACTGTATACTTCCCTCCAGTCTGAAAAAACGTTCACCACTACTCTCTGCTTTCTGTCCCTTGGCCAATTTTGTATCCACACTGCCACTGTCCCTTTAATCACATGGGCTTTAATTTTGCTAACAAGTCTATTATGTGATACTTTATCAAATGCCTTTTGAAAATCCATATACACAACACCAACCGCACTACCCTCATCAACCCTCTCCGTTACTTCATCAAAGAACTCGATCAAGTTAGTCAAACATGATTTTCCTTTAAACCGTGCTGACTTTCATTTATTAGCCCAGACTTTTCCAATTAATTTTGTCCCGAATTATTGTCTAATAGTTTCCCCACCATCGACATAAGGCTGAATGGCCTGTAATTGCCAGGTTTATCCCTCTCCCCTTTTTTGAAAAGGGGTGTAGCACTCCAAACCACCCGAGTCTGCCTTGCATTTCCCCTCTGCTTGATCCCCTCCTATTTCTGAACTACACTTTATTCTAATGCTGCTTGTCTCTCCCAGTCCAATGTGCACCTTGTTTCTCTTCTCCTGGTGCCCCTCCCCCTGCCAAATTAAACAAAACCGGCTCGAGGGGCTGTATGGCCTACTCTTGCTCCTATTTCTTATGTTCTTCAACCCCCACCCCCCACCCACCAACAGCACTAGTTAACCAAATTCAAAATAATAAAAAGAATTAAGCGGCAGGTCAGAAAAAATTCTTTACACTGAGGGTGGTTAGAATGTGGAATACTCTGCCACAAATCGTTATTGGAACAGTGTTCATTAATTCTTTAAAGGGAATTAGAGAGTTACTTGAAAAAGAGGAATATTGAAGGGTATAGGAGAGCCTGGGGTGGGATATTAAAGGGTATGGGGAGTGAGGGGGAGAGTGGGATTAGACTGGGTGGGATATTAAAGGGTACGGGGAGTGAGGGGGAGAGTGGGATTAGACTGGGTGGGATATTAATGGATATGGGGAGTGAGGGGGGAGAGTGGGATTAGACTGGGGGGGATATTAAAGGGTATGGGGAGTGAGGGGGAGAGTGGGATTAGACTGGGGGGGATATTAAAGGGTATGGGGAGTGAGGGGGAGAGTGGGACTAGACTGGGTGGGATATTAAAGGGTATGGGGAGTGAGGGGGGAGAGTGGAATTAGACTGGGGGGGGGATATTAAAGGGTACGGGGAGTGAGGGTGAGAGTGGGATTAGACGGGGGTGGGGGGATATTAAAGGGTATGGGGAGTGAGGGGGAGAGTGGGATTAGACTGGGTGGGATATTAAAGGGTATGGGGAAGTGAGGGGGGAGAGTGGGATGAGACTGGGGGGGATATTAAAGGGTATGGGGAGTGAGGGGGAGAGTGGGATTAGACTGGGTGGGATATTAAAGGATACGGGGAGTGAGGGGGAGAGTGAGATTAGACTGGGGGGATGATATTAAAGGGTACGGGGAGTGAGGGGGAGAGTGGGATTAGACTGGGTGGGATATTAAAGGGTACGGGGAGTGAGGGGGAGAGTGGGATTAGACTGGGTGGGATATTAAAGGGTATGGGGAGTGAGCAGGCGAGTGGGATTCGACTGGGTGGGATATTAAAGGGTATGGGGAGTGAGGGGGAGAGTGGGATTAGACTGGGTGGGATATTAAAGGGTATGGGGAGTGAGGGGGAGAGTGGGATTAGACTGGGTGGGATATTAAAGGGTATGGGGAGCGAGGGGGAGAGTGGGATTAGACTGGGTGGAATATTAAAGGGTACGGGGAGCGAGGGGGAGAGTGGGATTAGACTGGGTGGGATATTAAAGGGTACGGGGAGCGAGGGGGAGAGTGGGATTAGACTGGGTGGGATATTAAAGGGTATGGGGAGTGAGGGGGAGAGTGGGATATTAAAGGGTATGGGGAGTGAGGGGGAAGAGTGGGATTAGACTGGGTGGGATATTAAAGGGTACGGGGAGCGAGGGGGAGAGTGGGATTAGACTGGGTGGGATATTAAAGGGTATGGGGAGTGAGGGGGAGAGTGGGATATTAAAGGGTATGGGGAGTGAGGGGGAAGAGTGGGATTAGACTGGGTGGGATATTAAAGGGTATGGGGAGTGATGGGGAGAGTGGGATTAGACTGGGTGGGATATTAAAGGGTATGGGGAGTGAGCAGGAGAGTGGGATTAGACTGGGTGGGATATTAAAGGGTATGGGGAGTGAGCAGGAGAGTGGGATTAGACTGGGTGTGATATTAAAGGGTACGGGGAGTGAGCAGGAGAGTGGGATTAGACTGGGGGGGGATATTAAAGGGTACGGGGAGTGGGGAGGATTAAACTCGGTGGGATATTCAAGGGCATGGGGAGTGAGCAGAAGAGGGGGATCAGACTGGGTGGCTCCTGCAGAAAATTACTGGCACAGATTTGATGGGTCAGGTGTCCTATTTCTTTGCTGGAACGTTTGATAATTGTCTATTGGAGCTCGGATCTGGGAACGGCCAACGTAAATGCTGTGTTCCCGATGGAGTGCGATGACTCCCACACTCACCACTTCACTGTTTGTCCGATGATAGAAAGATGTGGCGAACACCGAGACCACAAAGACATTGATGAGGAACGACACAAACAAAGCGATGCAGGCTTCGATGAAGAAGTAGCGATTTGCCTCCTTCACTTCATTTTTATTGGTTCGATTCACTTCCCTGGACTGAGAAAGAGAGAACGTCAGCACTGGTATTTCAGAGTGCGTGCCCTGAGTGATTGAATGGAACCTCCTTCAGCAATGAAAGACATTGTCAACAGTCCTGAATTTCCTTTTCAGTTATATCAATAGAGAAAAAAAGAGAAAATCCGACAGGTGACACCGAGCATAGAATATATCTGCCCAAATTTGGCGAGGAATATTACAACAGAATGCAAATGTTGGGATGACGTCACACGACATATTTCCTGTCATTTACGTCCTTGCAATGCTGCCATTTAAGTGGCCAGTGTGCCTAGTACAATCCATCAGCGTGAATGCATTACACAAAGCACCAAATTCATAGTTTGATCTTTTTAAAAATGGTTTAAAATCTTCGGCTGCCAACCTACGCTTTTGCGATTTCCTTCGCCCACCCCAACCTGAGGAAAGGTGACACTCAATACGTTCATATCCTGGCAGCATTCATTATTTATGCTGACACATTAAGAGTGCTTACTCGTAGGAGGTATGGGATAGCAGCTGGTGCCTGAAGAACTGTGTCCCAGCAACAGCCAGCACCTTCAGGAGGGAGGCGGGGGCGGAAAGAAGAACATAAGAAATAGGAGCAGGAGTAGGCCATCCGGCCCCTCGAGCCTGCTCCATCATTCAACAAGATCATGGCTGATCTTCTATCTCAATGCCATTTTCCTGCACCATTCCCATATCCCTTGATGCCTTTAATATCTAGAAATATATCAATCCCTGTTTTGAATGTACTCAATGACTGAGACTCCACAGCCCTCTGGGGTAGAGAATTCCAAAGATTCACCACCCTCTGAGTGAAGAAATTTCTCCTCATCTCAGTCCTAAATGGCCTACCCTTTATTCTGAGACTGTGACCCCTGGTTCTAGACTCCCCAGCCAGGGGAAACATCCTCCTTGCATCTACCCTGTTGAGCCCTGTAAGAATTTTGTATGTTTCAATGAAATCACCTCTCATTCTTCTAAACTCTAGAGAATACAGGCCGAGTCTACTCAATCTCTCCTCATACGACAATCCCGCCATCCCAGGAATCAGTCTGGTGAACCTTCGTTGCACTCCCTCTATGGCAAGTATATCCTCTCTTAGGTAAGGAGACCAAAATTGTACACAATACTCCAGGTGTGGTCTCACCAAGGCCCTGTATAACTGCAGTAAGACATCCTTGCTTCTGTACTCAAATCCTCTTGTAATAAAGGCCAACATACCATTTGCCTTCCTAATTGCTTGCTGCACCTGCATGTTAGCTTTCAGTGATTCATGTACAAGGACACCCAGATCTCTTTGAACATCAACATTTCCCAATCTCTCACCATTTAAAAAATACTCCGCATTTCTGTTTTTCCTACCAAAGTGGATAACTTCACATTTTTCCACATTATATTCCATCTGCCAAGTTCTATATCCCCTTGAAGCCTCTTTGCATCCTCCTCACAACTCACATTCCCAACTAGTTTTGTGTCAGCAGCAAACTTGGAAATATTACATTTGGTCCCCTCATCCAAATCATTGATACAGATTGTGAATAGCTGGGGCCCAAGCACTGATCCCTACGGTACCCCACTAGTCACTGCCTGCCACCCCGAAAAAGACCAGTTTATTCCTACTCTCTGTTTTCTGTCTGTTAACCAATTCTCAATCCATGCCAGTATATTCCCCCCAATCCCATGTGCTCTAACTTTTTTTGTTCACCAACCTCCTGTGTGGGACCTTATCGAAAGCCTTCTGAAAATCCAAATAAACCACATCCACTGGTTCTCCCTTATCTATTCTACTAGTTACATCCTCAAAGAACTCCAATAGGTTTGTCAAACATGATTTCCCTTTCATAAATCCATGTTGACTCTGCCAAATCCTATTATTATTTTCTAAGTGGCCTGTTATCACATCCTTTATAATAGATTCTAGCATTTTCCCCACTACTGATATCAGGCTAACCGGTCTATAGTTCCCTGTTTTCTCTCTCCCTCCTTTTTTAAATAGTGGGGTTACATTTGCCACCCTCCAATCTGCAGGAACCATTCCAGAATCTATAGAATTTTGGAAGATGACAACTAATGCATCCACTATTTCCATGGCTACCTCTTTCAAAACCCTGGGATGTAGATCATCAGGTCCTTGGGATTTATCGACTTTCAGTCCCATTAATTTCTCTAGTACTATTTTTTTTTAAAACTAATTTCTTTCAGTTCTTCATTCTCGGCAGACCCTTGGCTCTCTAGTATTTCTGGGAGGTTTTTGTTAAACACTGAGGTCATTTAAAACAGGTTCAACCTTCAAAAATACACCTGAAAATAAATGCACTAACATTCCAATATGCCTCAATTCCTGCACCCACCAAACTATGGATGATGGGGCAGCTAAGTGGGATGGGACAGTTCCATTCCAATCCAGTCCTGCTCAGGCATGGGCCCAGTTTCAAACACACAAAACCTCTTCAATATATTGTCCTTGCAAGTGGGTGATCCATTTTAGATTTCTTGCAAAGTGAGCCAGTAACTGTAAAGAAACATACAAGTGGCAGAAAATGTGTATGTATGTACATACATGCATGTAATATATACATATCTGTAATATGTACATACAATATATACATAATATTTATTTGTTTTATGCACATGTATATAAGTCAAAACAGGGCATCTTGAATTTATTTTAAGTAGTTACGGCACGGACTTGATGGGCCAAATGGCCTCCTTCCGTGCTGTAACCTTTTTATGATTCTAACCGGAGACAGTCTTCTGGATGTTCTGCTTTTGCAAAATTGCAGCGCGTCTTCAGCTTGGCCGGACTTCCACCCGCCACAGACATGAACCCAACTGAACGATTTTCCAGCCTGAGGATTGTTGAAATATTTTGTGCAGGCTCCCCGGGCTCCACCTGGAGAGCAGGGGTCAGAGGTTGGTACGGAAGGTCTCGGAGGCCTGCCGCAGTGTCGGGTTGTCGACTTCCTGAGTTGCTGGTGAAATTCAATTTTTTTTTGAATTGGCACCCAGATCTATGCAATCAATCGGCCTGTGAGCGATTGCATAGGGATTTGGGGTATTTACATTTTAAGTGGTCCCTGCGTCATCTTCTGCAGCAGCAGGCACCCAACATTACTGTGGCATAAATGACGGAAACATTTCATTTGACATATTCTATCATTTTATTATTTCAATACGCTCGTCTGTATATGAGTGAATGTACTGAACAGCATCCATCACTTCTGGCAGGAAAATGGGCAAGGACACAGGGCAACACCTATGCCATTGCCCTCCCCCAGTTCTACTGAATAATTAGCGGAGGGAGGAGGGAAAATCCCGGCCATTATCGAGCACTCGTTTACCGTTATATAAAGAAGCAGCTCTACTTCAGTCAGTCTGAAATGTAAAACTTTGTAAAGATCAAGTACGAGAATACAAACAACACTCACCTTGACCAAGGCAGAGTGTAGATAGATATTGTGGGGCATGATCACAGCTCCGACAATTCCAACCGCCTGTTCCAACTGACGGGTTCCACAGCCTTGACAGTAGGGAACAAACATCCCTTTCAGTAGCTGTCCCTGGTTTGGCTTTACAGTCACATACTGTGGGGCAGAGAAACACAGTCTAGTATTAAAGAAAAACCAAAGCTCTGTACCCTGAAATGATAGATTACCTACCTTGTAGGGTCTTCATTTCAGATGATATGCATCCTCCACACACTAAGAGTGCAATCTAGCGGGACTGGTTCTGGCAAACTACGTGCTTAGTCTATACGTAAAACTGTCATGGCTTTGAAGATGGGCAGTGCTGCATGTGGTCTCCCACTCCCGTGTCCTACAAACCCCAAGGACATGTCCAATCGCACCAGGTTATTTTGAGCTGAAGCTAAACCGATGGATGGGTGGGACTGTGATATGGTGATGCAGATCATTCCAAGAACGAAGACAAGCCTACGTGGTACGTAATTGTTGTTCTTTATTTAAGCATCCTCCACACACTATAATACAACGTAGAAGGGGAGCGGCCTTGCTGAGCAGCCAAAACGTCAGCTGTCAGAACAGATTTGCCAAGGACATTGTATGCTGCAGCCAAAGCTGAACAGTCATGCTCAGTAAATGTGTTAGGGTTACTCCAAGTGACAATCTTACAAATACCATTAAGTGGAACGATACAGAGATGGGAACATAGGAACAGGAGGAGGCCCATCAGCCCCTCTAGCCTGTTCAATCATTTGATTAGATCATGGCCGATCTGTACCATAATTCCAATTACCCGCCTTGGTTCCGTAACCCTTAATGTCCTTGTCCAACAAAAATCTATCAATCTCAGTTTTGAAATTTTCAAATTGACCCCCAGCCTCAACAACCTTTTGGGGGGGGGGGGGGGGGGGGGGGGCGAGTTCCAGATTGCCGCTACCCTTTGTGTGAAGAAATGCTTCCTGACATCACCCCTGATTAGCCTAGCTCTAATTTTAAGGTTATGCCCCCTTGTTCTCTTTATCTACCTATTAAATCCTTTAATCATCTTGAACACTTCAATTAGATCACCTCTTAATCTTCTATACTCACGGGAATACAAGCTTAGTCCATGCAACCTGTCCTCATAATTTAACTCTTTTAGCCCACAATGCATCCAAGGGCAGCTGCAGTAGCTGCACAGAACTCCCATGAGAGCAGTGCTAAGTGTAGCCACGTCATTTGGCATAACAAAACCAAAGGCCACGGAAGGAGCAAAAGTTGAACACGAAAGGGGCCGTGATCCGTTTTAACCAGTGCTTGTGGATGTGTGGTCTCCTGATGCACAAACCCTGCCCAGTGGCTTTGAAGGTATACTATCCGGATATGACTAGACCATCCAATCGTTTGGAATCAGGGTTGAGGTGGTGGGGCTCGAGATCAACATCCTGCTTTATGGTTCTTGTTGAAGTGGACGAGGGGGGAGATGGTACGGGGAGTATATCAGTAAAATTGCCTTTTTATACCAGTGAATCTGCGCCTAACATAATAGTGCAAAATGAATAAATTGTGAATGAAAGTATAGGCAACACTACAGAATACTTCACTAACAAGCCTAAGTTTAGGATCAAAGGCTCATAGAGCAGGATATAACCAGGGATGAAAGGAGCAGGATGTCTGATTAGGTGATACCACATTTGGGCTTTAAAGCCTGTGGATTATAGAAGGAAAATAGAGGGACGTGAGGAGTTCAACAGTTTTGAAGACCAAGGAAACAATGAGTAGGAGACGGTGCACAAGTCCAACACTGAGAATGCAGGGGGGAGGAGCAGCTCAAGGGGGACGAGAGGAAAGTTTTGGAGAGCAATAATCACAGCAGTATTGAAGAACTGCTTTTGTATGTGTGCTTGTTCATAACTCAATAAAGAGCTTCACTTAGTTCTGTGGTTTTGAAACAGGTACAATTCAATCAAGAAATTGAGAACATCAAATGACGAACTGCCAAGAGAACAGATTGAATGTACTAATCCGCAAGGTTTTCGATACAGATTATTACATATTACAACCAAACCAATTAAAATAGGAAAAGCCCACGGATATTGCAGTTTAAAATGTTGCAAATCAAAAAGCTACTAAAACTTAAAATTCATCCACTCTTACCTCATATCCAAACGTAACAGCCATAACTGTTATGAGGAACCCAAAGAAAGCTTCCAATTTTCTCAAACCTGAGGAGGCAGAGAGTTTCTGTTAGAAAGGTTTGTATTTATAAAGCACCTTATCACACCTCAAACATCTCAAAACACTTCACATTAACTACTTTGAAGTGCAGTGACTATCATGTGGATTAACGCAGTGGCTATTTTGCGCACAAGGTCCCAAAAACAGCAATGAGATAAATGACCAGTTGATCTGTTTGTCGTGACGTTGGTTGAGGGAGGAATGTTGGCCAGGACACCGGGAGAACTCCCTACTCTTCTCCCAGTCGTGCCATGGGATCTGTAATCAATCTAAATCACTGGAACAGGTTTAAAGTCTCTTTCAAAGGACGGCACCTCCGACAGTGCAGCATTCCCTCAGTACTGCATTGAAGTGTCAGCTTAGATTATCTGCTCAAGTGGGGCTCGGACCCACGACCTTCTGACTCAGGCAAGAGTGACGCCCAGTTACACCTTAATAAATCCAACAGAATACTATGGAAGACATCAGGTATGACTGAGTGCTGCCAGTGGTGGGCAGGAAATAGTGTGCCCGATCTCATGCATCCAATCGTAGCACGTTGAATTTTGCAAGGTGCAATTTTGATGGGCAAAATGAGACAGCATTGGTAGCAAGCAGAACCCAGATTACAGTGAAATAATTCGCGAAATAAGGTCCGATGCTGAATTTTATGACTTTTGGCGAAGTTCCTCTCCCAGCTCTCTAACATAAAATGGGTACATGTCTGCTTAATCAGCCTGGCCTGCTCTGGCCAAAATAATCCTTAAAGCAAAGCTGCTGGTTTGCATTAGTGGTGAAGTCTAGTTTTTTTTTCCAGTGACCATTTATCTGTTTCTGCATTGAACAGACATCGCTTTATTTGCTTGTACATTTTCGCTAAAGCCTTCACTTTGCTCAGCAAAACCTTCCTGTGCTCTTTGCAATTGCTGCTGCCTTACAAGTTGCAGAATTGGGAGGATGGAAATCCTTTCGGATCCCATTGTGCTGCATGAATTGGTTGAGGGCAATGGCTTCATAAGGGCTCAACATCATCAGGTCCAATGACACCACAGGCAGTACGTTCACTCATGTCCATACCCAAGAAGCCATAATTTACAAGCCATGCCACTCCTACCTGGCCTGTCAGAGGAGACCTGTCTCTGCTGCTTCAACCTCATGCAGAGGCAGTGACTGAGCTTTGTTGTCTGCTGCGGGCTGAAGTAGAGATAACTTCAAGGATTGGGTCAGCTTTTCCTGTGGCTGTGAAAGTCACTATGGCATTAAGCTTCCATGCGACAGGATCCTTCCAAAACATCGCAGGTGATATCTGCCAACGTGCAGTTCATTCCTGTGTAAAGCAAGTGACTGATGCCATGATTGTTGGGGAAAACCTTTACCACTTTCCCAGTGGAAAGGAGACATCAACTGGAGAGGGCACAGAATTTTTACAGTGGCTGCCAGCATGTTCCTGCTCTCTGACACTTCATTAATCCTTTGAGGTGTCTGGGTGGAATGGATGGATATAAGGACACCCTGAAAGGAAGTCTTCTCAACTGCCCCTTCTCCTGCCATGCTGCAGGTTCTGGGTACACCAGCTGGATAACAAGTAAGCTGCATAAAAGCAGTCCTTTTGGTGTCTCACACGTGAAGCCTGCTGTCACTGCTCTGTCACTGCCAACCATCTAGCCTGTCAAATCTGGCAGGAGCAGCCTCTTGTAACCGAGTGCCCAAGGTCTGAATGGTACCAGTCACAGTGCTTGGATCCTCCCCGTTTCGGGTCTCCCTGCAGGTGGCTGTGAAGATGCCACTCGCTCCACGGTGGTCTTCATTCCAGTAATTCCCTGCCCCTGGACTGCACTCTCTCCACTGGCTGTTCAAGGTTGTCTCAAAAAGGAAGTGGACAATGCCTTCAGCTCTTGCATAAACATCTGTCTGAAGGCAAGAAGGATACCAATCCCTTGCCCATACTGCAGACATACAACGTAGGCTCTCAGCCCAGCCAGATCTTTCCTCTTCCTCTCCTCCCACCTTCACTTGTTAGTGGTGAATCACCTGATGCACCTTCCTCAAATTCACTACCTACATTCTCCGGGATGCTAGGGTCTATGCTGGTTCTTGGTGTAGGTGTAGTGCTGGACGCAATGTGCTGTGATGTGCCAGGCTCTGTGGCACTACTTGCTCTTCTCTCATCGCCTTGTGAAGAACCTATAGAAAGACAAAAGGAAGATGATTCACCTTGGATCCCCAAGACTATGCCTTCAAAGAAAGAGGTCAAAAGACATTGTGCGTGTCATGGCCGTGCCGTGATGATTTAGAAAGTGAGGCAGTGTAGGAAGGATAATAATAAATGGGTGGTGGCATCAGGTCTCCAATCCAGCCCTCACCAACCCTTTGCAGATCCATGGCTATAAACAGCCAGAGCCATCTTCTCACATTGCAGCAGCTGCTGTAACATGGCTGCACCTCCACCTGTACTTGTCCTCTCTCTGGCTGCATGTTGCCTTGACCTGGAAACACAAATGCCTGAGGAGCACAAACACCAGCCCTGTGCCCAGTCAACGCTGCTCCCTGTGCAAGGGTATTGCAAAGTAACTTGCATGATGTTTGTGCTGGCAGGGTGCATTCTGAGATGAACTATGACCTGTTAAGTGGAAGGTTTTTGCAGGCCCTGCACTTTAGCGCAGTGAAAGAGTGTTGAGAAAAGTGGCAGAGTTTATCTCTATATTTTTCAGAGGATGCAGCAGGAAATTCTGATTTGCTCCATGCCTTCTATGGCATGTATACCAAGGTGGGCACATGTAACTTGGCACTGAAGCTCTGCTGCATTTTGTTCCCAGGTTGGGACACTGCACCCACTCACTCTGACACTTCCATCTATGCTACTTAAACCTGGGATTGAACAGGAGGGTGGCCTTCGAGCCAAAGCAAACTGCCCTCCAGTTCTGCAGCAGGACTTCAAATGAGTCGTCTGAAAAGAAGGGGAGTTTCCCCATTGCCCTCATTTTTCAGGCAAACTTCTGCACCAATGACACTCCTTCAAGTTAATTGACATAATCAGTCCACTTCCCTTTAATGGCAAGCAGCAGCCCTTTAGTTACCTCACCCAATTTTGCACCCCCTAGTCATTCATCCAGGCCTGACTCCCTGCTTGCATTTTCTACATAAAGGAAGCAGAGACATTAAGGGGAAGGGCTTGCCTCATAAAACTAGGTGGTGGCAATCCTCTCTGCTGCCAGCAGAGGCCACTCACGCCATGGGAGTGTACAGCCCTGCAAAATTAGGTTCTGGTCTTTTTTGTCAGCCGTGTGTCCGACATGTACAAAAACCCATCTCCGTGTTTAAGTCTCCAAAACAACCATCTGGCAGGTCAGTCGTCAACAGTAGCTTGGAGTACCGCGGGCCTGCCTGGTCCAGGTATCGGATTACTGATTCTGCCAAAGAGGGTTGACTTTGTTCCAAACTTCCTTCAACAAGCATGTCATCTTGGAGTCACATCGACCCAGAGACACCCCACTTATTTCTCTACAAGAAAGATAGTCACAAGTTGATAGTTATACAATTGACAAATGCGAGTCTGAGCCCTCACGAGGCAGGCAGGAGGTATCAGGAACTTCTCATGAACAGCATGGTGAACTGTGCTTTAACCATCCTCTTGACCAGAGCTAGGGAAAACATGCCATAGCTCATCGAGTGGTAGCTCCACCTGTTGGAGATGTGGAGCTTAAGTTGCAGCTGCTTGTCTCTCTTCTAACCAAATTAGGCACCAAGGCTTCTTCGACAGCACCTCCCAAACCCACGATCTCTACCACCTAGAAGGACAAGGGCAGCAGGCACATGGGAACAACACCACCTGCACGTTCCCCTCCAAGTCACACACCATCCCAACTTGGAAATATATCGGCCGTTCCTTCATCGTCGCTGGGTCAAAATCCTGGAACTCTCTTCCTAACAGCACTGTGGGAGAACCTTCACCACACGGACTGCAACGGTTCAAGAAGGCGGCTCACCACCACCTTCTCCAGGGCAATTAGGGATGGGCAATAAATGCCGGCCTCGCCAGCGACGCCCACATCCCATGAACGAATAAAAAATAAATACACAAGGGTGTGTTCTTGTACAGGGCCTCCAGGTAATGCCTTCCAGCAGCTGTGAAGGGACATTTACCTTCAGTGGAGTGGAAGGGCCTACACAGGGCAGCTTATGCCATGCCAGCCACTTTGATGTTCTAGATGTCCAAGTCAAGTGCCACATACCAGGCTTGCAAGTCATCAAATACTTAATCAAGATGTGAAGGGCTTTGGCAGAGTGACGGGTCAGTGTAGACCATAGCCCACTGTCCCTCTCTGTAACTGGTTCCCTGTTTTGCCACAAATCCATCTCACAGCTTGATTCTGGATGTTGCACATAGGCCAGAGGAAGCCCTTCTGTTGCTCACCTAGAGGTTCTGAAGCAGAAGGAACAGACTCCTGTCTTACACACGAGCTTATTCTGCATTGGGATTTTGCTGTCAATGAAGAGTGACCAAAGTGCCCTTTGCACTTTCTCAGTGCGGTCCTGAAGGACGGTGGTCCAAGCTGGAGTTGGCATCTATCAGAACCAATATAAATCGATTGTATTTTCCAATCAAAACTACTGAGGTGCTCTCTTCAACTGTGTAAAGCCTTACCACCACACTTGGGGGCACTCACCAGCATATCCCACTGATTAGTCCAGATGGAGGGTAGAGTCCATGAGATCCCCAGGTGAGTCAGCCAAAAACACAATATCTGCAGAAAGAAGCGCTGTAATACTTTCAGAAATGCCCAGAACAGACACTCCAAGTCCGTCCCTTACAATGTCAGTCAACATAGCATTAATGAAGACATCCAACAGGAGGATCGACAGTGGCCAAACACGCCTCACTTCTCAGAGAGCTTGATTCAGTGAGTCTCCCATCTACCCAGACACAGATCTCAACAAAATCCAACCCTTTCTTTCTGATTATTCCATAGGCCTCTAGAACGATAATCCAAAGAACCACCTAAAGAGCCAATGAGATCAGTGAGATTCCTCAGTAGTTTTCAGGTTCACTGAGGACACCGCTTCTTGTAGACTATGACTGCACTCTGGAACACCAAGTCTCAAACTGAATCCTATTACTAGCCTCAGACAAGCAGCTCCAAAACCAGTCAGTGGTCCTTGATCTCAAATTGGCAAGTTTCTTGGATTTTCGAGTCTTTTAATTTCCTGTTGAAATCATCATTATGCAAAGTACCACTCACTATCTGATAAATTAGTGACCATCTCCCCAGCTTCCTCCATTGCCACTCTCGGTCTGGCTGCTTAGAGGGGCCCAGGAGCAGCAAGAGGTATTCAGTTGCCTCTTGTCATCTCCCACTGAGTGTAACGACTGAGTCCTGGATCTCAACCAGCAAAGATTCCCCAGAGCACATCTGGGTCTTTCAATGTTACGGCACAAAACGTTGGCAGTGCCAATGTGCACGATCACCATGACAACCTCAAATCAGCAGACAATTGTACATTTCCATATTGCTGGTCACAGCATCTACATTCATGTCTCCCATCAACTTATCCAAAACCAACCAAGTTCATTCGGTCGCTGCCCGACACCACAGGGCTCAGTCAGTCGGTCGGTCGCTGCCCGACACCACAGGGCTCAGTCAGTCGGTCGGTCGCTGCCCGACACCACAGGGCTCAGTCAGTCGGTCGGTCGCTGCCCGACACCACAGGGCTCAGTCAGTCGGTCGGTCGCTGCCCGACACCACAGGGCTCAGTCAGTCGGTCGGTCGCTGCCCGACACCGCAGGGCTCAGTCAGTCGGTCGGTCGCTGCCGACACCACAGGGCTCAGTCAGTCGGTCGGTCGCTGCCGACACCACAGGGCTCAGTCAGTCGGTCGGTCGCTGCCCGACACCACAGGGCTCAGTCAGTCGGTCGGTCGCTGCCCGACACCACAGGGCTCAGTCAGTCGGTCGGTCGCTGCCCGACACCACAGGGCTCAGTCAGTCGGTCGGTCGCTGCCCGACACCACAGGGCTCAGTCAGTCGGTCGGTCGCTGCCCGACACCACAGGGCTCAGTCAGTCGGTCAGTCCCCAGACTCCACTGACTTCACTCAGTTACTCCCGACACTTGTGCTTTCATTCAGTCGCTCCCTGACACCCCCTGTGTTCAGTCAATCACTGCCCTTTATTCAGTCTGTCAAACTTACCATATTTGTCCAAAAACAGGAACACAAACGTGTCTACAATAGTTATTAATACTCCGCCCCACAGGGGAATCCTAAACACACAAAAAGGGAAAAGAAGACATTTATTCTCGAAAAGGAGAGAAAAATTAACGTGAGCAACACCTTTACATATTTTTACAGAATCTCCCTCCTTCCTTGCCCGGATAAGCCTGGGCATTCCACACAGGATTCCTCCAATAAGATGGTACCCGGCTGGGCCTGGACCAACACTGCTCTCACCCAGCTAGCAGGGAGTGAGCTCAATGTAGTTTCATTCAACTTTCAATTATTCCTCACTCTCTAAGGCAAGTGCCTCGCCCTCCAATTATCAAAACTGGAACTCCTCACCTCCCTCAGTCTTTCCTTCCTCCAAAATCTACCTGCTTTTAAAACCCAAACTTGGTGTCACCTAACTACTACTCCCTGACTTATCCCATCTTCTCTCCTACTCTTGCCAACCTTGCTGGTGTCCTGCACTGTGGATTTGGGCCCTTCACCTGGGCTTCTCAATAATAAAAAGAAATTCTGAACAGTCGGCTCCTTAAATTGCACGTCATATTAGATACGTCCGAACTAAATGACAGCTGCCTTTCAAACTGACCCCTACTGCAACAATTTTACAGTTACTTAATCTTTCTCACAACATTCACTTTGTGAAGATTACTATGATATTATTATGGAGTGTGCAGGAGAGTGGGATTAGACTAGGTGGCTCATGTCGAGAGAAACACCGGCAGACTCAACGGGGTAAGTGGCCAGTTTCCATAACATTTACGATTCTGGAACAAAACTTTGCCTGTTATTTACTTCACGACATATGTACAAGTCTGAACCACCCATCCTGAGCACACTAACTGCCATAAATCCAAGCATGGCATAAAATTGGTCAGAGCACAATGTGAAGTCAGTCAGAGCATAAAATACATGATGAAATTTAATGGTTTGCAGAAAAATAAAGCACTGAGTAGGCTGAAGCTGCACTTTTTAAAATTCACAAACCCAGGTGAAGGCCCACAGTGCAGTACAGCCGCTGGCGCTCAGTAAAGAACTTGCATTTATATAGCGCCTTATAATGCCTCTCAGGACGTCCCAAAGGACTTTACAGCCAATGAATTACTTTCGAAGTGTGATCGCTGTTGTAATGTAGGCAAATGCGGCAGCCAATTTGCGCACAGCAAGCGAGATAAATGACCAGATCATCTGTTTTTTTGGTGGTGTTGGTTGAGGGAGGAATGTTGACCCAGGACACCGGGAGAATTCCCTGCTCTTCTTCCAATATTGCCGTGGGATAGTGTGTCCAGCTAAACAGGCAGACTGGGCCTTGGTTTAATGTTCAATTAAGATGATGGCACTTACGACAGTGCAGCACTCCCTCAGTACTGTACTGAACTGTCAGTCCAGATTATGTGCTCAAGTCTCAAGCGAGACTTGAACCCATGACCTTCTGACTCAAGAGGCAACAATACTACCCACTGAGCCAAGCTGAGGGGCATTTTCAGCACAATGGATCCTCTGTATTATCGAGTGGCAGTGGGTGTCCTGATGGGCACCAATGGCTACTATACTCTGCCTCAATGTGACACACCCATCCCTGTAACTTCTCTGAGTGAGATTGACAATTACTACTGAATTAGGGCAGTTTTGCACCATGGGCTCAGCCCACTAGGAACTGGATCAAGACTGCCAAAACCCATTTCACATAGGACCCTTGCTGACAGAAGACTTCCATCGCAGTGTAACTTGAACCCAGGTCCTACAAGTGACCTGCTCTGTCACTCAGTTCCCTGCAAGAAACCATTTAAAGTGAATGGGTCTACACCAAACTGGGCCCAGTCCTACTCAAGTCACATACGAACACAGAAAATGAAAATCTTCAAGGGCCCAACCGCATTCATCTTTTTATGCAAGACTTGCTTCAGCTGACATGATAGCTCCTAATAACGGAGAGGGATTGTACTCTACCTTCCAACAGACAGCAGATTAATAGCTATAGCCGATCCAATCACTTCCTGCATGTCGGAGCCGATGATTGCCAGCTCCACCATCAGCCACAGAGCAATCCGAGGGAACTGCAACATTCAGAAGACATATACCGTTACAACAACAACTTGCATTACACAGCACCTTTAACATAGAAAACACGTCCCAAGGCACTTCAGAGGTGTAATCAAAAAAATAAATGGACCCCGAGCCAAAGGAGGAGATACTGGGGATGAACAAAAGCTTGGTCAAAGAGGTCGATTTTAAGGAGGATCTTAAAGGAGGAGAGGGAAGTGGAGAGGCAGAGGGGTTTAGGGAGGGAATTCCAGAGCTTAGGGCCTAGGTTGCTGAAGGCACGGCCACCGTGAGAAAAATGAGAGATGAGAAAAATGGGAGGTTCTTCTTGGAGCAGCTTCAAGAACAAAGAGGGGTCAGTTAGGTCACTGTACGTGACCATGGAGTGACCCAGCTCCAGTCCTCTCCATTTTTCCCCTACTGTGGAAGTGCTAAATGAGCAAGATGTGGAGCATCAAACCGTTCAAAACAGCTCCTCACTACAAAGCTCCCAAGGGCAACTAGGGATGGGCAATAAATGCCGGCCTCGCCAGCGACGCCCACATCCCATGAACGAATAAAAAAAAGACAACAGTATAGACATTAATAGGGCGTGAAGCCAGACGGATTGAACAGATGTCCCAGTTGGTGCCAGTGAGCTTGTACTGTGCGCTGGCTCGGCCCCACCTGGAGTCCTGTGTACTGGGGTTTCTGCTGAAATTATGGTGGAAAGTTACCATGAGAACCTTGTAGAATTTCAGGGCTTTCGTATGAGATTCTTTAAACTCCGGCAGCAGTGAAGTGAACCACAGTGGTCTTCATCAGTGTTGTACATTCTATTGTTCTTAAGCTACTCTCTGTATCTCACATCTCGTTCTATATTTACTCGTATAACGGGATAAAATGTGGATTGTCCCAAGGTTTCCCCGAGGCCTCGGTGGGTAACTGCACAGTGTTATGTGATGTGATACAGACTAAGAAAGCCCCCTGGGTTCTGACTTTGGTCTATGTAGAGTTAGCTGATCTCAGCCAGGGTGACGAGGGAGTGCTATAACTGGCCTCAATATCTCGGCACTTTCTCCTGATCACTATAAAAGCTGGTGTGGATGCTCCAGGACAGTACTCAGCTGTGCTGCTCACTGACACTCGCTGTCTAGTCTCACACATGATAAAGCGATCACTCTGGTAAAGGGCTCAAATCCCAGGAGACATCAGTTAAAAATCAGGCTGTTAGACGTAAAGAGGGAAGTCAGGGGATTGTTTTTAAACAGAAAAGAGCAACAGACTTGAGAAATAAATTACTGGGAAAGATTACATAGAAAATAGGAGCAGGAGTAGGCCACTCGGCCCTTTGAGCCTGCTCCATCATTCAATAAGATCATGGCTGATCCTCTATCTCAATACCATATTCCCGCTCTCTCCCCATACCCCTTGATGTCTTTTGTGTCTAGAAATCTATCTAGCTCCTTCTTAAATATATTCAGTGACTTGGCCTCCACTGCCTTCTGTGGTAGAGAATTCCACAGGTTCACCACCCTCTGAGTGAAGAAATTTCTCCTCATCTCAGTCCTAAATGTCCTACCCGTATCCTGAGACCGTGACTCCTTGTTCTGGACCCCCCCATTATTAAACTGGACAGAACAAATGGGTTCAAGAGACAGCTGGATATATTTATGGAGGAAATGAAGGGATGGAGGGACATGGTGAAGAGATGGGTAGGTGGTTTAATCTATTGAAAAGGGATAGGTTTTTGGGGCAAATGGCCTTTTCCTTTAAATTCTCATGTTGTACAGACACCTGTTGTGAAATACTTTTTGATTGAATGTTAAGAGCTTCAACACTCACCTTAGGATACTGCCTGTGGCAAACTTCAGCAAGATGCATACCAGTTACTACACCTAAGCGGGCAGCCAGTCGCTGCAGCAGCAGCCCGATGATGGTGGCTGTCAGCAGGATCCAAAGCAGCTGCAGCAAGAAAGCGACAAACCCAGTTACAGTCGGATACATTCACAACCACATCTACAAACACTGCTTCACTCTCACGCAAAAGTGGCTACAGAGAGACACAAGCACTTCACAATACACCGAAAGGTTATCTGGCAACTTGTGCAGTGTCAGAGAACTCTCCAAGTGATAAAGATTTTAAGGTTACGTCACGAACAGGATTTCAGTGGGGTAGGTGCAGTACTGACCTTGCATCACTAAATGTAACTGGCACGCTCTGTAAATAAAGCTTTTGGGTGACAGTCAGAGCAGAAAGCCGGCACCGGGCGGGGCCTATCAAGTGATGGATTATATTAACATAATACAATTCATCATGTGCCCGATCTTCAGTAAAGAAATTGAAGATCAAACAGTGTTTTGTGCATAGAATTTTAGGCCAGTACAAACTATTTACACTGTGGGAAGATTTCCCATAAGGATGTACCTTAAATCCTGCCACAGCTCCAGACTGAAGGTCAGATTCAATGTTTCCTGGGTCCAGATATGCGATACTCATCAGAAACCCAGGTCCTGTAAAGGCCCAGAGCTTCCGAAAACTAAACTGAGTCTGAGGGCAAAAAGAAAGAGATCAGTCGGTTCGACACTCGAGAGCTGGATTTCTAAACACCCTATTTTTATATAAAGAAGAATAAAAAATGAATGCTGGAAAACATTAACGCATAAAGTAAAAACAGGAATACACAGCAGGTAAGTCAGCATCTAAAACGGGAAAAAACAGGTTAATGTTTTGGGTGGAACCCTTCATAAGATCTAATGAGGGTCCCAGCAGAAATATTAACCTCTTCTTTCAAGTGAGAAGTTTCAACGTTTTGAGTTCTGATTTAATGTGAATGAGTTAGAATAGGAGACCGTGCTGCAAGTCATGATTTCAAGACAATGTGGTCAATATTAACCCCCCCATGACGGACGGGAGATGGTCTGGGGGATTGGGGGGGGGGGGGGTTAAAAATTAAAAATCGCAAAACACGACCCCAACCTGCTGCATACGTACTGCCACTATGTTTACGGCAGCGGGTTGCGTGATGTGAGAGTGTCCTGTCTTGGAGAGGAGGGACACCTCATCATCATATTCAAATCAGGCTCCTACAGTGCAGTTGAGAGCCTGATTTAAATTTAACGGCTGCGGGCTGGGTTTCCCAGGGCTCAGGAAACCCAGCAGCTAAATGGAGACGGGATCAAGAAGGTAAGTGCTTTTTATAGCACTGCTTGTGAGCCAGGAGGAACAGAAATGCTACCCCCGGCCCCCTTTAGCAAATCTTCTACCGATCATGGCCTCTCCTCATGGCCGCGATCATCCTACCTTTTGGGGCACTGGCTTGCAGGGTTATCTGGGCCGAGTGTACCAGGCTGGTAGGGAAATGATTAACAGTACCCTGGAGTACTGCGGATCGGCCTGATTCAGGTACTGAATAACCGAGTTCACCGCAGAGGGTTGACCCTGTTCTAAACTTCCATCATCAGGCATGGCACGTTGGAGCTACTGTGACCACCAAGAAAATAACAGGTGGAACAGATCTGGGTTACTAGTCACAGTAACCTGTTTCATCAAACCTTTCACCTGATAGGGAGGAACATTAAACAAAGAGAAGCTAAGAAGGCAGTAAAGGGATCATGTAACAGAAACAGAGAGCACAGCTCAAGCATTTTATGACTTTTACCTGACCCTCGAGATTACTTTACATCCTCATAATGATCCCATGGTGCCTGCTAGTTTTTAAAATTATTTTACCTGTCAAAGTGGAGCCTCCCTCTACAGCTTACTGAGTAAATGCAATATCTAATGTGCCACGCAGCTACACAAACCAGGAAGGTGGCAGGTTCGATCCCTGGTCTGTGCCAAGTTAGCCGATCACAGTCAGGGTGGTGGTCCCTTGGGTTATGGAAGGGAGATGGATCGCCCATGGGTCTCACTCTGATCATTCTCCAGTGACCCCTGCTGGAACCCATGTCTGTGCACCTATCATTTCTATCGCAGTTTTCACACGCGGGGAGAAGTCTTACAGCCCCTTACATTAATGACTGAACAGGAAGGTTACACCAAGCAGGAGGGAACACAGATTGGGGGGAGGGAGAAAAAAAGACAGACTTTTGAGGCAGCTTTGGAAAGCAGGGAGAGGAGGGACATGATAGGTGGAAGGAACGAGGCAGGAAGTTAGAGACGACAGCATTGCAGTAGCTGAATGAGAGGCCACCAACGGCATGGATGCAAGACTGCAGATCACTAAGGGAGGGTTGGAGTGAAGGCGTGGAGGGATTTCGAAGTGAGGACGAGGGATTAGAAGTCAAATGATTGGGGCACGGAGAGCATGCAGAGCTCAGAGACGACAGAGGATGATGGGTGTGCGGGACTCAGGTGGCAGCATTTTGAATGTCTTGTAACTTATGGAGAGTTGAGATGGGGAGGTTGGTTGAGAGCGCCTTGTCCAGATAGATTTGGTGGCTCTCTTCAATGGAGGTCGGGAGATCCTGCTGGAATAATGTTGCTGTACTTCAGGTTATCACACTCAGGTAAGGACAAGGTTGGGATCAGCTCTGATGCTCCTGCAGTCAGACAGCCTGCTAACTCTCAATTGTCAAGAGCACCACATGATGAATGGCCACTTTGGTGAGGTTCTAGAGGGTGGCTAGTGTCTGTACACACATATCCCAGCAAGGGCCAGTGCCTTCAGGGTAGGAGCATGAAAAGAAATTGGCATAACAGCGAAAAAAAAAGACAAAGAATCGGAGAAGCCTATCTTACTTCGAGGACACAAGAAAATTCTCACCGAACTATCATCTGGGATTGGGATCTTCTCATCCAGGTAGGTTTGGGGACTTTCCTCTGTTAGATCGGGAGATGCTGGCGGAGTGATGGTGCTGTACCTCAAGTGAATGTTACTCGTGCCATCAGGTTCCAGCTGCATTTCTGAAGTTTTATCTGAAAATAGAAAGGCGGCGATTGAAGGCATATCGAATGGTCTCAAGCAACACCCATTTTTTAAATTATACATTTCTTCCAGGGAGCGTGGGCCACACTGGCAAGGCAGTATTTACTGCCCATCCTCAGAGCACAAAGAGTTAACCATGTAGTGTGGGACTGGAGCCACATGTAGGCCAAACTGGGTCGGGGTGCCAGGTCCCCTCTCCCCCCACCCCCCACCCCACCGAGGTGGGTTTTTAAAACAGTCCGGCAGATTTCCAGCCCACAAATTGCCAGATGTACTGAATTCAATTTCACAACTTACCATAGAGGGATTTGACCTCTCAATCCGCTGGGTTGCTAGTCCAGTACCATAACCACTGGGCTTCCGAACCCATTGCTTCCATTCCATCAGACAATGTGCTCATTGTATCAGATACCATGGGATACTTAAGGGGCTGACATGATAGCTTGTAATAAATGCACTCCACAACCAGTAGACAGACGCAGCAGAAGCTTTCACCGAGGCAGTCAACGCCAGATTGCAGCGTGTGAAAGGACAGTGTGATAACCCACTGTATCACCCAATCCCAGAGTGTGAAAGGACAGTGTGATAACCCACTGTATCACCCAGTCCCAGAGTGTGAAAGGACAGTGTGATGACACACTGTATCACCCAGTCCCAGAGTGAGAAAGGACAGTGTGATAACCCACTGTGTCACCCAGTCCCAGAGTGTGAAAGGACAGTGTGATAACCCACTGTGTCACCCAGTCCCAGAGTGTGAAAGGACAGTGTGATAACCCACTGTATCACCCAGTCCCAGAGTGTGAAAGGACAGTGTGATAACCCACTGTATCACCCAGTCCCAGAGTGTGAAAGGACAGTGTGATAACCCACTGTATCACCCAGTCCCAGAGTGTGAAAGGACAGTGTGATAACCCACTGTATCACCCAGTCCCAGAGTGTGAAAGGACAGTGTGATAACCCACTGTATCACCCAGTCCCAGAGTGTGAAAGGACAGTGTGATGACCCACTGTATCACCCAGTCCCAGAGTGTGAAAGGACAGTGTGATAACACACTGTATCACCCAGTCCCAGAGTGTGAGAGGACAGTGTGATAACCCACTGTATCACCCAGTCCCAGAGTGTGAGAGGACAGTGTGATAACCCACTGTATCACCCAGTCCCAGAGTGTGAGAGGACAGTGTGATAACCCACTGTATCACCCAGTCCCAGAGTGAGAAAGGACAGTGTGATAACCCACTGTATCACCCAGTCCCAGAGTGTGAAAGGACAGTGTGATGACCCACTGTATCACCCAGTCCCAGAGTGTGAAAGGACAGTGTGATGACACACTGTATCACCCAGTCCCAGAGTGTGAAAGGACAGTGTGATAACCCACTGTATCACCCAGTCCCAGAGTGAGAAAGGACAGTGTGATAACCCACTGTATCACCCAGTCCCAGAGTGTGAAAGGACAGTGTGATGACCCACTGTATCACCCAGTCCCAGAGTGTGAAAGGACAGTGTGATGACACACTGTATCACCCAGTCCCAGAGTGTGAAAGGACAGTGTGATAACCCACTGTATCACCCAGTCCCAGAGTGTGAAAGGACAGTGTGATAACCCACTGTATCACCCAGTCCCAGAGTGTGAAAGGACAGTGTGATAACCCACTGTATCACCCAGTCCCAGAGTGTGAAAGGACAGTGCGATAACCCACCGTATCACCCAGTCCCAGAGTGTGAAAGGACAGTGTGATGACCCACTGTATCACCCAGTCCCAGAGTGTGAAAGGACAGTGTGATAACCGACTGTACCCAGTCCCAGAGTGTGAGAGGACAGTGTGATAACCCACTGTATCACCCAGTCCCAGAGTGTGAAAGGACAGTGTGATAACCCACTGTATCACCCAGTCCCAGAGTGTGAAAGGACAGTGTGATAACCCACTGTATCACCCAGTCCCAGAGTGTGAAAGGACAGTGTGATAACCCACTGTATCACCCAGTCCCAGAGTGAGAAAGGACAGTGTGATAACCCACTGTATCACACTGTCCCAGAGTGTGAAAGGACAGTGTGATAACCCACTGTATCACACTGTCCCAGAGTGTGAAAGGACAGTGTGATGACCCACTGTATCGCCCAGTCCCAGAGTGTGAAAGGACAGTGTGATAACCCACTGTATCACCCAGTCCCAGAGTGTGAAAGGACAGTGTGATAACCCACTGCATCACACAGTCCCAGAGTGTGAAAGGACAGTGTGATAACCCACTACCACCCAGTCCCAGAGTGAGAAAGGACAGTGTGATAACCCACTGTATCACCCAGTCCCAGAGTGTGAAAGGACAGTGTGATAACCCACTGTATCACCCAGTCCCAGAGTGAGAAAGGACAGTGTGATAACCCACTGTATCACCCAGTCCCAGAGTGAGAAAGGACAGTGTGATAACCCACTGTATCACACTGTCCCAGAGTGTGAAAGGACAGTGTGATGACCCACTGTATCGCCCAGTCCCAGAGTGTGAAAGGACAGTGTGATAACCCACTGTATCACCCAGTCCCAGAGTGTGAAAGGACAGTGTGATAACCCACTGTATCACACAGTCCCAGAGTGTGAAAGGACAGTGTGATAACCCACTACCACCCAGTCCCAGTGTGAAAGGACAGTGTGATAACCCACTGTATCACCCAGTCCCAGAGTGTGAAAGGACAGTGTGATAACCCACTGTATCACACAGTCCCAGAGTGTGAAAGGACAGTGTGATAACCCACTGTATCACCCAGTCCCAGAGTGTGAGGACAGTGTGATAACCCACTGTATCACCCAGTCCCAGAGTGTGAGAGGACAGTGTGATAACCCACTGTATCACCTAGTCCCAGAGTGTGAAAGGACAGTGTGATAACCCACTGTATCACCCAGTCCCAGAGTGTGAGAGGACAGTGTGATAACCCACTGTATCACCCAGTCCCAGAGTGTGAGAGGACAGTGTGATAACCCACTGTATCACCCAGTCCCAGAGTGTGAGAGGACAGTGTGATAACCCACTGTATCACCCAGTCCCAGAGTGTGAGAGGACAGTGTGATAACCCACTGTATCACCCAGTCCCAGAGTGTGAGAGGACAGTGTGATTACACTCTGGGACTGGGTGATGCAGTGGGTTAAGAACAGGGCAATAACCCTGACTTTGTACAATTAGCTTTCCAACTAATGCAGCCACCTGCATTAGTCTAAGGACGCACTGTGCAAAGCATTGATCGGGTCACCAGTGCAGTCGCGGCCCCACATTTCTGAACTGTGCTGGAAAAAGGAGAAGCGGTGAGAGAAGGGGTACAAATAACGCCAACAAAGGCAAATACTGGCATGAAATCATCAAAGTAATAAAAAGCGACTGAGCAATCTGCCACCCTTTTGTTTTAAAAAAGACAGAACCATATCTAATGGAAGCAGATCTGCAGCAATCCAGAATTTCCATTTATACTGCAGCCGAACTCCGCAATGTGGATTTCCCATGATAGCCGAGATGGTATCGACAAGCTGAAAACAGCAATGCTGGACGGTACTGAGGACCTATGCGTTGTGGTGTAAAAATCACAACAAGCTCAGTGAAGGTGGCGTGTTTTGCATGCACAAGTGGAAGAGACAGAAACTAGGACGGGTGATTATAAGTTAAGAAAAGGGGGAAGCTAAACAAAATGAAGCAGGACCACAAATTCCGCTGTATGAGCCACACCCTTTTTTACAGCAGTCCTTTTTGGTTGAAAAACCAAATTAAAATAACTTGAGACATGTCGGTTTCTCTGTCCTTATCCTATATTTAGGAATCATACAACATGCATTTATACCATGTCTTTAATGTCGGAAACATCCTAGAGCACAGAGGATAGAGGAAAAAATAGATAAAAGGAATAAAGAACGAATCACAGTGCGACAGTCAGGAGATGAGCACAAGCTTGACTGAAAAGATGGGTTTTTGAAGGTGGAGAGAGAAGTGGAGGAGTGTCGGCAAATATTAGGGCCGAGGTAGCTGAAGACTTAGTGGGGCAAGGGAGGTGGGGCAGATACACAAACGGACAGATTCAGAAGATCGAAGGGTGCAGGAGGGGATACAAGGCTGAAGGAAGGTGCAAAGATCGAGTGGGGTGAGGCCATGGAGGGATGTGAGGATTGGGATTTTAAATTTCACATGGTCGAGGAAAGAGAGCCAATGCAGGTCAGCTCAGCGAAGATAGGAGTGATGCATGATCCAGGACAGGACACGGCTGGCAGAGTTTTGAATAATCAGGATTTTGTCGAGGATGGGAAGCCAGCACAGAGGGCATTGAAGAAATTTAGTAAAATTTGGAAGCTGGCGTTGAGTTTGGCAAAAGCACAAATAGGGGTTTCAGCAGCGGAGGGACTGAGATAGGGGCAGACACAGGCAATGTTGGGGGGCAAAGTTATGTGGTCTTAGCTTTGGAAAGGATAGGGGTGTAAAGCTCAACTCTGGGTTCAACAGGACACCAAGGTTTCACATGGTCTGGTTCAGCCTGAGCAGGTAACTGGGAATGGGGATGGAATCACTGACAAGGGAGTGGAGTTTATGGTGGGGGCTGAAAACATTGGCTTCAGTTTTCCCAATGTTTAGTTGGAGGAATACAAAGAGGCATGAAGTTCATAGAATTTACAACACAGGAGGAGGCCATTCAGTCCATTGCACCACTGCTAGATTTTCTACTAGCTGTCTAATCCCCTTTCCCTGTATCCTTTGATAATCTTCCTTTTCAAATTTTTATCCAATTCCCTCTAATTGATGTTACAGACTCTATCTCAGTAGCCCCTGTGGTAAAACATTCCATGTTAAGATCACAAGACTATAAGAAATAGGAGCAGGAGTAGGCCATTCGGCCCCTTGAGCCTGCTCCGCCATTCAATAAGATCATGGCTGATCTTCAACCTCAACTCCACTTTCCTGCCCAATCCCCATTGAGTCCCCTGGAGTCCAAAAATTTATCTATCTCAGTCTTGAATATACTCAATGACTGAGCATCCACAGCCCTCTGGGGTAGAGAATTCCAAAGATTCACAACCCTCAGTGAAGAAATGCCTTCTCATCTCAATCTAGAATGGCCGACCCCTTATCCTGAGACTATGCCCCCTAGTTCATGACTCTCCAGCCCGGGGAAACGGCCTCTCCGCATCTACCCTGTCAAGCCCCCTCAGAATCTTATGTTTTTCAATGAGATCACCTCTCATTCTTCTAAACTCCAGACAGTATAGACCCATTCTACTCAACCTCTCTTCATAGGACAACCCTCTCATCTCAGGAATCAATCTAGTAAACCTTCGCTGCACCGCCTCTAAGGCAAGTATATCCTTCCTTAGTTCTAATAAACCCCTGTGAGAAAACATTTCTTCCAACTTCCCCCTTCATTCTTCAAGTAATAATCTAGTGATAAGTGGCAAGTGGCAAGTAACATTCACGCCAGACAATGATCATCTCCAACAAGAGAGTCTAACCACCTCCCCTTGACAATCAACGGCATTACTATCGCCAAATCCCCCACCATCAACATCCTGGGGGTCACCATTGACCAGAAACTTAACTGGACCAGCCACATAAATACTGTGGCTACAAGAGCAGGTCAGAGGCTGGGTATTCTGCGGTGAGTGACTCACCTCCTGACTCCCCAAAGTCTTTCCACCATCTACAAGGCACAAGTCAGGAGTGTGATGGAATATTCTCCACTTGCCTGGATGAGTGCAGCTCCAACAACACTCGAAGCTCAACACCATCCAGGACAAAGCAGCCCGCTTGATTGGCACCCCATCCACCACCCTAAACATTCACTCCCTTCACCACCGGCGCACCGTGGCTGCAGTGTGGACCATCCACAGGATGCACTGCAGCAACTCGCCAAGGCTTCTTCGACAGCACCTCCCAAACCCGCGACCTCTACCACCTAGAAGGACAAGGGCAGCAGGCACATGGGAACACCACCACCTGCACGTTCCCCTCCAAGTCACACCGACATCGCGACTTGGAAATATATCGCCGTTCCTTATCGTCGCTGGGTCAAAATCTTGGAACTCCCTTCCTAACATACTGTGGGAGAACAGTCACCACACGGACTGCAGCGGCTCACCACCACCTTCTCAAGGGCAATTAGGGATGGGCAATAAATGCTGACCTTGCCAGCGACACCCCCATCCCATGAACAAATAAAACAAAATCCTCAGTCTTTGTCCCCATGTTACCAATTAACCAAACAGTGGAAACAATATCTCACTATTTTATCCTCTCAAAGCCTCAGGATTTTCCAAACTTTAATTAATTCGCCCCTGTTCCAGTGAAACCACAAACCATTCAGTGCATCGTCACTGTCGCCTTTCCACAGCTCTAATGTCCTGCCCAGGTTAGTGAATCTTTTGCTTTAAGGGTGACTAGACACTGGGACTATTTCCACTGCAGCATAAAATGCTAAGAGGAAATTTAATAGCGTTTTTTTTTTAAATTACAAAAGGTTTTTGATAGGGTGAATAGGGAAAGACTATTTGCTCTAGTTGGGGAGCCAGTGATAATGGGTCATCAGTCTAAAATTATCAGAGAGTGAGGAGAGAGGTTAGGAGAAATTTCTTCACAAAGCGTTGATAGGGTGCAGAACGCTTTCCCACAGAGAATAATTGAGGCAGAGACCTTTAAGGCAGAGGTTCCCAAACTTTTTTGTTGAGCCCTCCTTCAGCGATTAACGTCCCAAGTGGCTCCCTCCTTTTTAGAAACAGTATTGTTGCATAATAGTGAGTGTAGATATCGCAGGTAACCCAGGATACCTCAGCAGTTCACTCACTCCAACGATTTTAATTCTGCTCCCTTACATTTTTGGGTTTTAATATGAAGACCAATCATATCATTCAAACTCACGGGCCGGGGAATTCCTCAGATCTGCTCCCACTACACCGCCATTACTTCGCTGGACATGTGGTGGAAACCATGTTTACTCCACTCCACCTCCAGCGACACAGATCCGAGGAATTTCCCAGCCACTAAGCTGGCATTCTCTACCCCAATAAACCTACAGTCTGGGAATGCCTGCTTTAAGACAAGAGTAAATATTTTCAGCAGAGGAAGAGACTGGCCTATCGGGAAGAGAGTGGGGCAGTGGGATTAGTATTGGATTGATACAGGGCTATGGAGAGAGAGCAGGGCAGTTGGATGGTTATTGGATTGATATAAGGCTATGGGGAGAGAGTGGCCTCCTTCAGTGCTGAGAACTTGTGTTTCTGATGAGATACCCAGAACTGCATACAATAATCCAACTGAGGCTGAACCCATGTTTTGGAAAATTCAATAACATTTCCTTTTATTTTCAGTGCCCCTATGTATAAGACTCAGAATCCCATTTCCCCAAGATTCAGCCACTGACTGGGTAAATTCACTGAGCCAGTGGAGAGATAAGGTCTCAGGAGATGGAGAGAACAGAACAGAAATAATCAGCCATCATTCCTGGCCCTGATGGTGATCCAGTGGAAGTACACTTGTGTGGGCAGCTACACCCTGCTCCCAGGTCCTCCCTGCTGCTGACACTGACTATGTAAGCTCAACATTAAGACTGGTCACTTAGCTGAGGTACCAGAGGGTCCTTGCAATGCTACCCCAGCATGAGGATGGAATCTTCTGCTCTTTAAGACTCAGTACCAGACAGGGCACTTAGCCATTAAACATGCAGGGAGCTGCTAGAAACTCTGCGTTTATCTTTTCAGACAAACTGTATTTGAAATAAACAGAGTGTCCAGCTAGGCATGAAAAATAATTATTAACACCCTCCGATCTACCATGCATCAGCCTTGGATGAGTGGTAGCACTCTCACTTCAGTCATATGGCCATGCCTCACTGTGTAATCCAGGTTGACGCTCCGGTGCAGTGCTGAGGGAGTGCTGCACTATCGGAGACGCCGTTTTTTGGATAAGACGTTAAACCAAGGCCCCCTCTGCCCCCTCAGGTGGATGTAAAAGATCCCATGGCACTATTCAAAGAGTAACAGGGGAGTTCTCCCCAGCATCCTGGCCAAAAGTTATCCCTTAACCAACACCAAAAACAGTCATTATCTCATTGCTGTTTGTGGATCTTGCTGTGTGCAAATCAGCCACTGCATTTTCTACGTTACAACAGTGACTGCACTTCAAAGAGTACTGCATTGGCTGTAAAGCGCCTTGGGACATCCTGAGGTTGTGAAAGGCGCTATATAAATGCAACTCCTTTCTTTCCATGGCATTACTCAAGAGGAATAGGGGTACGTATGGGTGGAGAAGCAGAGAACTCCGACGGGGAGAGTAGCAAGGGGCTGGAGAGCCGCAAGACAAATGCATTAGGGATCAGATCAGGCATAGAGGCTGAGTGCGCCAAGACCTCAGTGTGCAGCTATGCTTGGAGGGTGAGAGATTCAGGCCAGGCAGAGCAGGCTGACTGGGTTGGGACCTGGCTGTGTTGAAGAAAAAACATTTTAAAATAGGGGAAAACACAAACAAAAAACAAGTACCATCTGAAGAGTTGGTGTCTCCAAGGAGAAGTACTGCTGACAGCGAGGATCAAAGAATGCTGCCATTTTGTTTCAGGCTGCAAGCAGTCTGACCTCTCAGGCCACCTATATAAGCCAGCAATACAGTGTTTACATTGCTGACTTGTACATCGAGCAAGCCAACAAGTTGAAATTGTGACTTTTGAACAATTGTGCAACTGTTTGTGTTGCTGTTTGTTATGTTTTTGATGCTTTTCTAACCGTTTTATGCTATTATATCGACTCGCCTATCTTAGATCACTCTCCTAGGCAAATCCCAACTCGATTTTTGCTTCGAGTTCTCACTGAGTTTTTGGGAACATGCCCAAGAAATGAACAGTAAACCCAGTCTGGTAATTGTGTTTAACTATTAGACATATCCTGTGCCTCCATAAATCCCACTCCAGTCTTTGAGAGCAGTAGAGTATCACATCAGACCTCATCTTAATTTAAAAATATCAAGTGAATTAATTTTACCAAAGATGAATAAGCACAAAAGTAAGAGTCATATGATTGCAACATCCTCCCGCCTAACTCGAGTGGACAAAATAATAAGATCGCAACTCTAAGAACCAATAAACCTCTAAATAACAAATAGAATTTCATTTTCCCGCAATTTCTGACCATTGTGGGAGCTTAACTAATCAAAATTGTTTCTTGAAAATTTAAACACATTTCTTTTCCCCCAGAAGTTTTAAACTAATCGTTTAAGGCGTTTGATAAAGTGCCACGTAATAGGCTTGTCATCAAGATTGAAGCCCATCGGATAAAAGGAGGCAGTAGTAGCATGAATACAAAATTGGCTAAGTAACAGGAAGCAGAAGTAGTGGTGAACGGTTGTTTTTCGGACTGGAGGGGGGTGCGTGCAGTGGTGTTCCCCAGGAGTCAGTGCTGGGACCACTGCTTTCTTGATATATATTAAACGACTTGGACTTGGGTGTACAGGGCACAATTTCAAAATTTACAGATAACACAAAACTTGGAAGGGTAGTAAACAATGAGGAGGATAGTGATAGACTTCAAGAGGATATAGACAGGCTGGTGGCATGGGTAGACATGTGGCAGATGAAATTTAACGCACAAAAATGCAAAGTGATACATTTCGGTAGAAAGAATACGGAGAGGCAATATAAACTAGAGGGCACAATTCTAAAAGGGGTACAGGAACAGAGAGATCTGGGGGTGTATGTGCACAAATCGTAGAAGGTGGCACGGCAGGTTGAGAAAGTGGTTAAAAAAGCATACGGGATCCTGGGCTTTATAGAGGCCTAGAGTACAAAAGCAAGGAAGTCATGATGAACCTTTATAAAACACTGGTTCGGCCACAATTGAAGTATTGTGTCCAGTTCTGGGCACCGCACTTTAGGAAAGATGTGAAGGCCTTAGAGAGGGTGCAGAAGAGATTTACTTGAATGGTTCCAGGGATGAGGGCCTTTAGTTACGCGGATAGACTGGAGAAGCTGGGGTTGTTCTCCTTGGAACAGAGAAGGTTGAGAGGAGATTTGATAGAGGTATTCAAAATCATGGAGATCTAGACAGAATAGATAGAGAGAAACTGTTCCCATTGGCAGAAGGGTCAAGAACACACAGCGAGTGATTGGGATCTGGAATGCACTGCCCGAGGGGGCGGTGGAGGCAGATTCAATCATGGCCTTCAAAAGGGAACTGGATAAGTACTCGAAAGGAAAAAACTTGCAGGGCTACAGGGATAGGATGGGGGAGTGGGACTAGCTGGATTGCTCTTGCTTGGAGCTGGCATGGACTCGATGGGCCGAAAGACCTCCTTCCATGCTGTAACCTATGATTCTAATCGGCTCCTCTTTTGAAATTTTCAAAAAGGATCCTGAATTAACCAGCACTTTTTTTTTAATATATCCTAGAAGAGTGTTGCTGGGGCTTCCAGGATTTTAAATATCTAACCACTCAAATTTAAAAAGGAAGAGTCATATACAAAAAATTGTGAAGAAAATTGGTCAGAAAAAAATCTTAATATTAGAACTCTTTCTAGGCCTTTTGAGTTTATAAAAGGGACTTGTCAGTCAGATATGCAACAGTTACAAGCTCAGGCCAGGAATCGGAGCGTTTATATACAATGTGGTTTACAGCTGGTTTTGGAGATGAAAACATCAAAATGAGGCTGCAGGAGGTAGGTGAATACCTCAAATATTTTAGTACAGTCTCGATTCTTCCACGTACAAAGGACATTCTGTCGATTACCAGCGAAGTCTGAAGGTTGCTGTTGATAATTATAAAAAGAACCCCATACTGACAACAAAGCTGCCTTATAAAAAGGACGGAAAGGCCTGGTCTAACATGGCTAAGAGTTATACTCTTCAGGTCGAAAAGACAGACAAAAGAAAAACTGCAAATGCTGGAAACACACAGATGAACACTGCAGGTGCTTGTAGCATTCTGTGTTTTGAAGTGAGGTACATTTAGGGCTGATGGTGTTTGTGCAACCGGAGTCACTGCCTTCATTAAGACAGGACAGCCAGAGATTGTCAGCTGCTGCTCACACTGTTCTGGAATTCACCCAGCAGTGTCAGTGGGAGAGATTCAATTGCACCATGTTTAGTGCAAGTCACTTTGTAATAGACAGAGCACTAAATGCTTTTGTAGAAAGTTTCGAAACATTTCCCCAAACTGTACCAGAGGCAGAGGGAGGTCAGGCACAAATGATGCGTGGACATTTATCTGCAGGATACAAGCGCCATCTTTACCCGTCAATTCTTTCTTTTCCTGGTCGGTGGCCATGGTGAATGGAACCAGTCCACGCTCCGAGTTCTCTGCAGAAATCACGCTCCCTGTAGTAGATACAAAACAAAAATTCAACAAGATGCAGAGAAAAGGAACAGCAAATGGAGGAAGGGTACTGTAGGGTTGACTCAGCACAAACAGGCATTCAGATCAAGCCAGCCCAGCAGGAAATCAACTGCAATGACTACTCTGGAATGTTTCAGCACAGTGCCAAGGTTGGCACACAGCGAACGACTGAACACAGCAAACAATCATTTTAAAAGGGCTCCCATCTTTTTCATGAGTTCTAAAATACTTTAAATTTTACACAGTACAGCTATAACACGGTGCAAATGTTTGACTCATATACTGTACTTTACACCATACAGATGTTACACAGTGTAAATGTACAACTCATACACTGACCATTATACAGTCCAGACGTAACACACTATATAAATGTATGGCTCACATACTGATACTTACATAGTACAGTTCTTTTGGGGGTCAACTGGGTGGTTGACTTGCACAGAAAGCTATCAAGATGCTTAAGAGTCTCCAATCCATGCTACTCAAAAATCCACACAGGCAGTGTCTCTGTTTGTCTGTGATGGAGGACACACTCTCTCTACAGGGAGAGATCAGAGTTTCCAAAGTCTACAGAAATTAGGGGGGAGGCTGGCCGAGCCCGAAGTGTGTGTCGAGGTACTGCTTGAGTTTAACCAGCCATACCGGCACAGAACACTGGTAAGCTTCCTGGTGAGCAGCACAACTCACCATAATATGTGATGTGGCATTGCCACCACCCTCCCAACCACAGGACAGCACTTCGAATGCTGGTTCGATCAGATGGAGATGCAAATCTTCAGCAGCTGCAGCTTACCTCTCTGCAATCCAATCCTGGTAGCCACTGAGCCATAGACATATGAGGATGTGTTCCAATCCTCAGTCTCCAGATAAGTCAGTGCTTTCCCTCCAACCAACTGTTCTTCCTTTTTGCCGCAAATCTGCCTCACCGGTTTGTCCTGAATCTTAGGAAGCCCTTCTATTGCATGGCTAAGAGCTCTGAACTCTGAAGCACGAAGCAGAACTCTTTGGACAAATGTCAAGGTCCCTTGGACAAGGTTCATCTGCAATAGGACTTTGTCATCATTGAAGAAAGACAAGGCGAACCATACAGTGGACAATCTTGCCTCACTTCTCTTTTGAGAGAGCTTAGTTCAGTGAGTCCATCAACTTCGAGCTGGAGTACACACCCCGGATAAAATCCAAGATTTGGCCATCTGCTTCCACAGCTTTAATCATCTTCATAAAAAGGGTTTTTTTTATTTAAAAAAAGTTTTCGGGATGTGGGTGATTCTGGCAAGGCCAGCATTTATTGCCCATCCCTAATTGCCCTTGAGAAGGTGGTGGTGAGCCGCCTTCTTGAACCGCTGCAGTCCGTGTGGTGAAGGTTCTCCCACAGTGCTGTTAGGTAGGGAGTTCCAGGATTTTGACCCAGCGACGACGAAGGAACGGCGATATATTTCCAAGTTCGGATGGTGTGTGACTTGGATGGGAATCTGGGGGCGATGGTGTTCCTACGACACTGCTGCTCTTGTGCGGAGGTAGAGGTCACAGGAGAGGGGGGTGCTGCAGTGCACCCCGTAGATAGTATATACCGCAGCCACAGTGCTGGTGGGAGGGGGGGATTTGAGTGCATGAGTTACCATATAGAAAGTCTGATTAAAACTGATGAATATAATGCAAGTTGTTTTCCTGTGAACCACATGATGCTCTGTGATCTTGTATAAAGCCACAACCTGCCGTACACATTCCTCACAGGAGAGAAGTCCAGTCTGCTCTTTTCTGTTTATCTCACACTCTCCAACACATCCGATGGGCGCCGCTACAATCTAAAGAACCACCTTAAGAGCAGCTGATATCAATGAGATTCCCCCGGTAGTTTCTGAGCAGAGCAGGGTCCCCCTTCTCGTGGATAGAAACCACAACTGTGCTCAGGAACACCATAGTATGCATGACCCAAACAGAACCTGTTCACCAGCCTTAGAGGGCAGCTCCAAGATATGTCGAGGGCTTTGGGCATTGCTCATCAAAACCATCGCTGGCCCCCAGCTCCCGCTTACAGCAGCTTCGAGGAATTCAGAATGAATAACGCCTGTGCCTGCTGCCCTACCATTAGCTGCGAGACAGTGCAGAGCCCACTTCCTCCCAATGAACTGCTTCATTAGTTCTCTCTTATCTGTGCAGCACACGTCCTCAGTGTGTCCAACCTTCATTCACATGGGTCCTTACTATTTCCTATTGGCTCAGACACCAACTCAGTATCGTGCTCTCTCCGGACCCCGAGGATAACCTCACAGCTTTATGAGAGAGCAGTGGATTGGTCAGTCAGTGGCAATAGCCCAGAGAAACCCTAAATGACCATAATTGACAACAGACTTTTGCCAGCGCAGAAATGATTTAGGATCATTTTTGTGTAATTGTGCACCTTTGTGGATGAACCTATTTCACCTTCCTAATAACCAGAGGCTTCTTGGTAGACGGCATCATCATCATCTACTTCTGCAGAGGCTCTTGATCACTCCAAAAAGTCTTTAGGTGCAACTCTAATGACCCTATGCTTTCAACCAACAAGCTCTCCTTCCCTTTGCAGGTCACTTCAAAACCACCCTGTTCAATGGATTAATGACTAGTAGGCTCTAACTTGTTTGTTTAGGCCTTCTGTTGCCGAGGCAATGAAATATATATTCTAGTACAGAGCTGGCTCCGGAGGCAGGGTTAGAACATAAATGGGCTCGGAAAAACATTGAGAAATTAAATAATAAAATAAGAACTTTAAAGCATGGAGGCAGACATTCGGCCCATCACGTCAGTGCCCTCTCTCTGAAGTAGCTCGCCGTTCAGTTCCATTCTCCTGCCCCTTCCCCATTCACCCAACTCTCTGCTCCTCCCCTACTCTTTTAAAAAGTTTTACCATTTAGTGTATATTTTCTCTCATTCTTCCTCCCAACATGTGTCACCTCATATTTTATCTGACATCTATCTGTTCAATTTACTAAACTGTCCATGTCCTCCTGAAGTCACTGACAGTCCTCTTCATAGTTAACCATACTCCCACTTTCTGTTGTCTGCAAATTTTGACATAGTAACCCCTAAACCCAAGTCCGGATCATTTGTGTATAAAGAGGAACAATGCGCCAAACACTGACCCCTATGGACACCAGTTTACATCCCGCCCCCTCCAGCTGGATCCCACCACCAAACACATCTTCCCCTCCCCTCCACACTCGCTGCATTCCAAAGGGACCATTCCCTCCGCAACATCCTGGTCCATTCTTCCATCACCCCCAAAACCTGCTCCTCCCTTCCCACCGCCCAGGGTCCCAAACATTCCTTCCAGGTGAAACAGCGGTTTACTTGTACTGCTTTCAATTTAGTATACGGACCCTTCCCCCTCCCACCCCTCAAACACCCTTTCCCTGGCTACTTGCTTAAAAACTGTTAAATATTCACTTAGAATCATAGAATGAATACAGCACAGAAGGAGGCCATTCGGCCCATCGAGGCCATGCCGGCTCTTTGGAAGAGCTGCACACAATCCGCTCTCCTCTACATTGGGGAGACCAAACGCAGATTGGGAGATCGCTTTGCTGAACATCTCCGCTCAACCCACGAGCGTGACCCTGACCTGCCGGTTGGTTGTCATTTTAATTCCCCGTCCCACTCCCACTCTGACCTCTCCGTGCTCGGCCTCTTACGCTGTTCCAATGAAGCTCAATGTAAGCTCGAGGAACAGCACCTCTATTCTTTCGTTTAGGCACTTTACAACCTTCCGGACTCAACACTGATTTCAGTAACTTCAGATCATAACCACTGCTCCCATTTTTTCAGACAGCAAATGCTGGTAATGGTTCTGCTGTTGCCATTTACAGCTCCTCCAGACCAGTCTTTTGTTTCTTAACCTGTCCCATTCCCACCCTTCTTGCCTTGCACCATCATCCCTTTTGTCATTTAACCACTCCTGCCCTCCACCCTATCACAGACCCTTCCTTTTTGTTCTTTCCACGCCCCCCCACCCCACCCCTCAAACACCTTTCCCTGGCTCTGTACTTGCTTAAAAAGTTAAATCTTCACTTAGAATCATAGAATGGTTACAGCACAGAAGGAGGCCATTCGGCCCATCGAGGCCATGCCGGTTCTTTGTAAAAGCAATCCAGTTCGTCCCATTCCCCCTCTCTTTCCCCGTAGCCCTGCAAATTTTTTTCCCTTCAAGTATTTATCCAATTCTTTTTTGAAAGCCACGATTGAATCTGCCTCCACCACCCTTTCAGGCAGCGCATTCCAGATCCTAACCACTCGCTGCGTAAAAACAATTTTCCTCATGTCGCCATTGGTTCTTTTGCCAATCACCTTAAATCTGTGTCCTCTGGTTCTTGGCCCTTCCGCCAATGGGAACAGTTTCTCTTTATTGACTTTATCTAAACCCTTCATGATTTTGAATACCTCTATCAAATCTCCTCTCAACCTTCTCCGTTCTAAGGAGAACAACCCCAGCTTCTCCAGTCTACTCACATAACTGAAGCCCATCATTCCTGAAACCATTCTAGTAAATCTTTTCTGCACCCTCTCTATGGCCTTCACATCCTTCCTAAGTGCGGTGCTCAGAACTGGACACAATATTCCAGTTGTGACCGAACCAGTATTTTATAAAGGTTCATCCATGACTTCCTTGCTTTTGTACTCTAGGCCTCTATTTATAAAGCCCAGGACCCTGTATGCTTTTTTAACCGCTTTCACTTCGCACTTCTTTGAGTTAAATTTCATCTGCCACGTGTCCGCCCATGCCATCAGCCTGTCTATATCCTCTTGAAGTCTATCACTATCCTCCTCACTGTTCACTACACTTCCAAGTTTTGTGTCATCTACAAATTTTGAAATTGTGCCCTGTACACCCAAGTCCAAGTCATTAATATATATCAAGAAAAGCAGTGGTCCCAGCACCGACCCCTGGGGAACACCACTGTACACCTCCCTCCAGTCCAAAAAACAACCGTTCACCACTACTCTCTGTTTCCTGTCACTTAGCCAATTCTGTATCCATGTTTCTACTGCCCCCTTTATTCCATGGGCTTCAATATTGATGACAAGCCTATTATGCAGCAATTTATCAAATGCCTTTTGAAAGTCCATATACACATCAACTGCATTGCCCTCATCTACCCTTTCTGTTACCTCATCAAAAAATTCTATCAGTAGTTAAACACGATTTGCCTTTAACAAATCCACACTGGCTTTCCCTAATCAATCCACCCTCGTCCAAGTGACTGTTAATTCTGTCCCGGATTATCGTTTCTAAAAGTTTCCCCACCACTGAGGTTAAACTGACTGGCCTGTAGTTACTGGGTTTATCCTTACACCCTTCTTTGAACAAGGGTGGACCATTTGCAATTCTCCAGTCCTCTGACATCACCCCCGTATCTAAGGATGATTGGAAGATTATGGCCAGTACCTCCGCAATTTCCACCCTTACTTCCCTCAGGAACCTAGGATGCAACCCATCCGGACCAGGTGACTTATCTACTTTAAGTACAAATAGCCTTTCAAGTACCTCCTCTATCAATTTTTAGCCCATCCAGTATCTCAACTACCTCCCCTTTTACTGAGACTCTGGCAGCATCTTCTTCCTTGATAAAGACAGATGCAAAGTACTCATTTTGTACCTCGGCCATCCCCTCTGCCTCCATGAGTAGATCTTCTTTTTGGTCCCTAATCGACCCCACCCCTCCTCTTACTACCCGTTTACTGTTTACATGCCTGTAGAAGACTTTTGGATTCCCTTTTATGTTGGCCGCCAGTCTATTCTCACACTCTCTCTTTACCCCTCATTTCCTTTTTCACTTCCCCTCTGAACTTTCTATATTCAGCCTGGTTCTCACTTGTGTTATCAACTTGACATCTGTCATACACCCCTTTTTGTGCTTCATCTTACTCTCTATCTCTTTTGTCATCCAGGGAGCTCTGGCTTTAGTTGCCTTCCTTTCTCCCTCGTGGGAATGTACCTAGACTGTACCTGAACCATCTCCTCCTTAATGGCCGCCCACTGTTGAATTACAGTTTTGCCTGCCAATCTTTGATTCCAATTTACCCGGGCCAGATCCGTTCTCAACCCACTGAAATTGGCCCTCCTCCAAATGAGTACTTTTACTCTAGATTGCTCCTTGTCCTTTTCCATAACTAATCTAAACCTTATGATACTATGATCATTGTTCCCTAAATGTTCCCCCAATGACACTTGCTCCACCTCATTCCCCAGAACTAGATCCAGCAATGCCTCCTTCCTCATTGGGCCAGAAACGTACTGATCAAAATAAGAAATTCTGCCCCCTCTCTGCCCTTTACACTATTACTATCCCAGTCTATATTAGGATAATTGAAGTCCCCCCATTATCACTACTCTTATAGTTCTTGCACCTCGAATTTCCCTGCAAATTTGCTCCTCTATATCCTTCCCACTAGTTGGTGGCCTTTGGAATACACCCAGTAGTGTAATGGCACCTCTATTGTTTCTTAACTCTAACCAAATAGATTCTGTCCTTGACCCCTCCAGGACATCCTCTCTCTCCAGCACTGCAATATTCTCCTTAATCAATATTGCCTACCCAACACCACTCCCCCACCCTCCTCTTTTTCCTTCCCTATCTTTCCTGAACACCTTGTATCCAGGAATATTTAGTACCCAATCCTGCCCTTTTTTGAGCCAGGTCTCTGTTATCGCCATGGCATCTTATTCTCACGTGGCTATTTGCCTGCAGCTCACCGACCTTACTTACCAGTCTTCGTGCGTTTACACACCTTTTCCAGTTGTGGCGAAAGGTCATCGCCCTGAAAGGTGAACTGTTTCTTGCTCCACAGATGCTGCCTGACTTGCTGAGCTTATCCAGCATTTTCTGTTTTTATTTCAGATTTCGAGCATCCGCAGCATTTTTCTTTTGATTTACATCCCTCCAATCTGGGGGGGGGGGGGGGGCGGGGAGACCAACAGAGAGCGGGGCGGGAGGAGACAGAGAGGAAGATAGAAAGTTGCATTTCTATAGCGCCTCTCACCACCTCAGGATGTCCCAAAGCGCTTTATAACCAATTAATTACTTTTGAAGTGTAGTCACTGTTGTAATGTAGGAAATGCGGCAGCCAATTTGCGCACAGCAAGATCCCACAAACAGCAATGAAACAGATGACCAGATAATCTGTTTCTTAGTGATGTTGGTTGAAGGATAAATATTGGCCAGGACACTGGGAGAACTCCCCTGCTCTTCTTTCAATAGTGTTGTGGGATCTTTTACATCCACCTGATTAACCAGTGCTGTGTTTTCTGTCCTTCAACCAACTTCCTATACATGCTGCCTCACTTCCTTTAATACCCTGCACTTTCATTTGGCACTTTATCAAACATCTTTTGAAAGTCCATACACACAACATCCACTGCAAGTCCTTTATCAATACAATATTATTTGATCAAACACTATTCAATATGTCAGACACAAATCATCTTTTACAAATCCATGCCAGCTGTCTTTAATTAGCCTGTCTTTCTAGCTGGGTTGTTTTTAATATTTGTTCATGGGGTGTGGGCATTGCTGGCAAGGCCAACATTTATTGCCCATCCCTAATTGCCCTTGAGAAGGCGGTGGTGAGCCACCTTCTTGAACCGCTGCAGTCCGTGTGGTGAAGGTTCTCCCACAGTGCTGTTAGGAAGGGAGTTCCAGGATTTTGACCCAGCGACGATGAAGGAACAGCGATATATCTCCA
Source organism: Heptranchias perlo (assembly GCF_035084215.1). NCBI lineage: Eukaryota > Metazoa > Chordata > Chondrichthyes > Hexanchiformes > Hexanchidae > Heptranchias > Heptranchias perlo. The sequence continues at coordinate 17,507,060 of NC_090370.1, forward strand.
AGTCAGGATGGTGTGTGACTCGAAGGGGAACGTGCAGGTGGTGTTGTTCCCATGTGCTTGCTGTCCTTGTCCTTCCAGGTGGTAGAGGTTGCGGGTTTGGGAGGAGCTGTCGAAGAAGCCTTGGCGAGTTGCTGCAGTGCATCCTGTGGATGGTACACACTGCAGCCACTGTGCGCCGGTGGTGAAGGGAGTGAATGTTTAGGGTGGTGGATGGGGTGCCAATCAAGCGGGCTGCTTTGTCCTGGATGGTGTCGAGCTTCTTGAATGTTGTTGGAGCTGCACTCATCCAAGCAAGTGGAGAGTATTCCATCACACTCCTGACTTGTGCCTTGAAGATGGTGGAAAGGCTTTGGGGAGTCAGGAGGTGAGTCACTCGCCGCAGAATACCCAGCCTCTCATCTGCTCTTGTAGCCACAGTATTTATGTGGCTGGTCCAGTTAAGTTTCTGGTCAATGGTGACCCCCAGGATGTTGATGGTGGGGGATTCGGTGATGGTAATGACATTGAATGTCAAGGGGAGGTGGTTAGACTCTCTCTTGTTGGAGATGGTCATTGCCTGGCACTTGTCGGGCACAAATGTTACTTGCCACTTATCAGCCCAAGCCTGGATGTTGTCCAGGTCGTGTTGCATGCAGGCTCGGACTGCTTCATTATCTGAGGGGTTGCGAATGGAACTGAACACTGTGCAATCATCAGCGAACATCCCCATTTCTGACCTCATGATGTATTAATGTTATCCCATTTATATTGTCCCCTCTGGAAGCTTACCCACTTATCAATGTAGGGCTGACTGGTCTACAGTTACCTGGTTTATCCCTCACTCTTTTTTTGAACAGAAATATTATACTGGCAGTCCTCTGGCAAAACTTCCATATCCAAGGATGTTTGGATTTTTCTAAATTGTACAGCTCAAGTCTGGTGTTTGTTTTACCAGACTGTGAAATGCACCATTCAGCAGATGGTGGAAAGACAAACGGCAAAGTCAATTGTCCTGGGCAATGACTTACAAACAGTGAATAAGCTCCGGTACGTCTGTCTCTCACACTGGGTGATGATACTCCATTTACACTCAATTGGGTGTCAGAGGAACACCAGTTATATTACAGAACTCAGCAGTTTGATGTCAGGAGCACACTTGGAAAGAGGTGGTCTCCACCTCTAGTGCTGTATATCGGTTGCAGCCAGCATTAGGGCTGCTATCTTTCACCCAAGTCCAAAATAAGGGCTGGGCGAAGGGTGGGATATAAGCTGCAGCTCTGAGGTTTAATTTGCTACTGTTAAAAATTCATTGGAAAGCTTAATAACGTTTGCCTTCAGATCACATGGCCCAACTAGAAGAGCAGCCTCTCCCCTATTCTCCCAATCGTTCCACATCGTTCACCTGAGGAAGGAGGTAGCCTCCGAAAGCTTGTGAATTTAAAATAAAATTGCTGGACTATAACTTGGTGTTGTAAAATTGTTTACAACTATTCTCCCAAGGTACTGCCCTACACTACATATTGAAGTACAGGTGGCTGCAGAGTGCAGATATGCAGCAGGACCTGTTGTGCAGCATGATGAATTATTTATCTATGCAACCCCCTTTGTTGCTCTCAAAGTGCTGTTTCACACATGGTGCCTTTAGCCCTTTACAAAAGGATTTTAACAGTTGTAACTGGCCCACTTAAGCTACTTTGCCATTGGGCTGGAGCTGCCAGCTCCCGACGCACGAGTTTCCAGTAGCAACATCAGAGATAAGCTTGCCAGAGGCACTTCCACAAGCCCCGAGCTGATCACTGCCCACCCTCCTGATCAGGATATGAGAGCAACAGGGGTGAAGAGAGAGAGAGAAAAAAGGGGGGAAGAGAGAGAGAGAAAAAAGGGGGGAAGAGAGAGAGAGAAAAAAGGGGGGAAGAGAGAGAGAGAAAAAAGGGGGAAGAGAGAGAGAGAAAAAAGGGGGGAAGAGAGAGAGAGAAAAAAGGGGGAAGAGAGAGAGAGAAAAAAGGGGGGAAGAGAGAGAGAGAAAAAAGGGGGGAAGAGAGAGAGAGAAAAAAGGGGGAAGAGAGAGAGAGAAAAAAGGGGGAAGAGAGAGAGAGAAAAAAGGGGGGAAGAGAGAGAGAGAAAAAAGGGGGGAAGAGAGAGAGAGAAAAAAGGGGGGAAGAGAGAGAGAGAAAAAAGGGGGGAAGAGAGAGAGAGAAAAAAGGGGGAAGAGAGAGAGAAAAAAGGGGGAAGAGAGAGAGAAAAAGGGGGAAGAGAGAGAGAAAAAAGGGGGAAGAGAGAGAGAAAAAAGGGGAAGAGAGAGAGAAAAAAGGGGAAGAGAGAGAGAAAAAAGGGGAAGAGAGAGAGAAAAAAGGGGAAGAGAGAGAGAAAAAAGGGGAAGAGAGAGAGAAAAAAGGGGAAGAGAGAGAGAAAAAAGGGGAAGAGAGAGAGAAAAAAGGGGAAGAGAGAGAGAAAAAAGGGGGGGGGAAGAGAGAGAGAGAAAAAAGGGGGGGGAAGAGAGAGAGAGAAAAAAGGGGGGGGA